>NC_140189.1:32307013-32492013 GCF_965226575.1 Pagrus pagrus | reverse complement strand
ATTGTACAACTAAATGCTGCATAATGCTCAAAACAAAGTGGTTTTGTTTGTCTTACTCATGTCTGAAGGCAAACATGCTGCTGTCATAGAGAGGTACGAGACTCGATGATCATTCAGTTGTGGGTAATGGTACCTGATTTTTGGCAGCTTCTCACTTTTGCAATTTTCTTGGATTGTTGATTTTGGAGAGCTACAAAACACGTTCGACAAACAATGCTCAGTTCAGATAAAAAAAACAAACAGTTGGCTAGATTTCGGCTGTTATTCACCAGTGCTGAAGAACATCCCCTTGTTGAATACGTCCCTTCACAAGGTCAACGTGAGCGTGTGTTCTGGTACATGCAGCATTTGCCGTGACTCACAGGTTGAGCCTGAACAGAGCCTGGAAAGTGTTGATTGATACGAGACACTCACAGTCAAACACACAGACACACACACGCAACGGGCAATTCCACCTGAATTCAATCAGTCATCGTGTCACTTGTAGCTGTCAGTGTGGACTTAAACCTCCGTCTGCCTCGCTCGTGTTTTCTCCATTTCTTTTTCTTGTTTCTGTAAAGATGTGTGTGTCATAATTACAGGGGAGAACACGCAGAGCTACAATGTCCATTACTCTCCTGTCGAGGGCTGGAAAAGTATCTGGATCCAATAAAATTTGAGTGGCAATGTTAAAATGTATTAATTCAGCTTTAATAGATATCTTTCATGCTACACTGCATTTCGTTGCTTAAACACACAGGTGTTTAAAACTACTCTTGTTAATCAAACTTCTGCTCAGGTGATGTTGAGCTATGATGGAAATTACATGATGTCATCAAACTCAATGTGCTGGTAAAGTTATAATAGTTGTAAATTATTCCGCCCGAACAGGCGACAACAAAACTAAAAACAGGAGACTAAGTGAGATGTTGAACTAGAGCAGTGTGTGCACGCCCACGGTGTTGAGCAGAGGTCTAATCAGGGGGATTAAGAGAAAACACCTGTGCAGGTGAGCTATGGATGTGTAGGGACAAGTGAGAGGACTCGTTAAGCTGAGCAGAACCTTTTGAAAGGCTCGTTTATGCTCCTTCTCACACACTTCCATGCGTTCTTCATGTTGGCATGGATGTTAAGCGATATGGCCACTAGAGGGCGCCGCTCAGAGTCCGACTGGTCAGGATAATTGGGTCAGTACACAGTACATTTGTACTGATACCCATTCCAGCATTTTAGCCAGTTTCGGCAATGCATTTCCAATCCTGGTAGAGTAACGTACGCAGCATCTGTAGGTGAAACTATTTCAACTATTATTCACTGAATCAACAGTAATAAATAAAATTGTGTCCATTGTAAAATATAAACTAAAATACTGAATGACCTTTAGCTACAATCTAAATCTGCAAAATAACTGGTAACTATGGGCATAAAAAACATGTTGAGTGGAATAAGAAGTCAAAAATGAAGGATTGTGTATTTCTTTATGGGCTGGGACGATTCCCAAACAAATAAACCACACAACCCAGTCGACTTTCTGAAAAATTGCAGTGTCACAAAGCTAAAAACATGCTTCACATTTCAGGATTTGTGAAATGTGTGAAACTGTTTTACTTTCTACCACTGAGAGCTTCCTGCAGACAGTAAACCAACCTTTAAATCTTAATTTTAACTCATTAAACTCATCGATGTAAACCAGCTGCACACTGAAACCTCCACTGCACTGCTGACGTGAGAGCTTTCCGTTCCACCGCCTTCTCCACCTCGCTGCCTTCTCTAAAGCTCTGACAACTCAACAGTTAAATCCCAGAAAGCAGCCCGTAAGTACCTTTGTTAATTACGTGTAGAAGAATAGGCCTGTTGTGTCCCTGTGTGATAATGGTGCCAGCACAACAGAGGGATTACCTCGGGATAATACGTGTGCTGAGCTGACCGGTGTGATGAAGGCCCGTGTAGTGGGAAATAATTAACACAGCTAACTGGTCTGCAGGCTTTCAGCTGGACGTCAGCACCGTGTGGTTGCTGGCAGGGGATTAATGTCCTGGGTTGTTTCAATGTGGCTGCAACCAATTTCTGGAGATACTCTGTTTTCTTTGAGGTTTTTTTTTTTTTTTTTTTTACAGATTGTGTCAATGTTTTGCCTGTTGCTTTGGGAAAAATGCAAGAAATCCCCGTCATGCCATTCTCTGCAGCTTTACGAATTATTAACAATAATCAACACGGGACGAGCTGTCTACTTTGGCTGCGTGCTGAGTCCAGAAATACTTGTTCCACATTGTGTCATAACACACTGAGTCGAAGGTCATGAACTCTTGGCTTTTGTCTGCAAGCAGTGAGTTCGAGCTCAGTGTAGCTCAATGTCACATTTTTGTGGCAAGTCAATTTGATTAAAAACGGCCAAAACTCAAACAAATTTGCTTTAAAAGGGCTTCACACTCTGTAAAGCACACAACTCTGTCCTTAGACTCTTAATTCAGACGAGTATGAACTTCTGAAATACAAACGTTGAAAGGGGAAAAAAGGAAGAGGCAGGAAAACGACGCGGGGTCCATCTTCCAGAATGGACGACATACAATACGCACAAAACAACACTTTCACTATCTGCATTGTAAATCACAGTGCAGAAGGTTTGGACAGGTATATTTGTACGATACCTACAACTTCATCATTCAGAAATCGCTGCTTCTACAGACGGATTTAACAAGTTTAAGGGTCAAGCTAAAGCTAAAGCCATAAATCGGACAGACTCAGGAGTCAGAAACTGCCATCCGCCACATCTTCAGGGAGTTTGTTCTGACTTTGTTCTCACTAAGTGGGAGCAGTTTCATCTGGAACAACTTAGCTCATATAGAAGCAGCTACTGCTGTGATAAGGTTGACATAGCAAAGTCAGATATACTAGATATTTTAGCTTATTTTATATTTATATTTAGCCAATTTTCAGCTTTTGAATTCCAGCGAAGAGAAAATGAAAGATTGTGTTGACACAACCAGAGTTTGGTTTAGGAAACTGGATTGTTACGTCACTTACACTGAGAGTTTTAAGTAATTTTGAGGAAAAAAGTATGCAGTGTGATGAAGTACGCAGGGTTTAAACTCTTTTTTCAACTATTGCAACACTATGAAAGCTTTGCAGGAGAAGCTGTTTGCTGTGTTATCCGCCTTTTTTTAAACACAGGCTGCATCTCAACCCTCCATGACGTCCGGCTTGTCACTCCACCTTATTAGTTGTGATGTTCGGGACAAAGCTTGGACCTTCTGATGTGGTCGAACAACACGTCATACAAACTAGTCATTTTCCAGGAAAACCGCAGCTTTTCACACTCAAAAACACGATCGCGTGCTTCAACCGTCGGTGACAAACGATGATCTGAAAATAAACATCGATGTAGATGTTGGACATTTTGTATTCTACGATCCCATACTACTTTAGAGATGATAAAAATGTACTGTTTGGCCTCCCAGTCGCAGTCACCAGTGTATATGCCCCCTCTGGAGTCCCCGTCTGACTGAACCCACCCCCACATCTCTCACACTCCTCTCACATTCCCTCTGCAGTATGGATTCCACATCGACAGCTGGCACTGCAGAAAAAAAGACGAGTGTCCCCCTCATGCGTGGTGGTTTTTCAGCTTTGTGACATGTTTTTTAGGTTTTTGGTCTTGGTGGAAACTCACGCCACAACAATCGCAAGCCACCCAAGAACTGTTTCTACTGACATTTGTGATCCGGGAATAAGATTTCCTGCTTTTTTTCTGGATCGAACACAGCTGCGAAAAAACAAGAAAACAACATAATGAGCCTGCGTGTTTCACGACAATCCTGTAATTTTAGAATAATGATTGCAACCTGCTCCATCCAGAGTTTGGATATATGATCTGAATATTTGCTATGAGTCGGTTTTTCGCATTAACAAACACTGTGTACGTTTTAATTGACACGACTAAGAGCCCAACAGAACAATATGTCAAGGCTAGAAGCTACAACAGCTTACACAAAGTATTTCCTAAAGCCGCCGGCCTTAACATCCTGCCCCTGATCAGCCTTCTTTTCCTGGGGTCAAAGGTCACCTGTATGTCTAATAAACAACCAGGGAGAGCGAGTCCGTCTGACTGTCCATAACATGTCAATCACATCTGAGTCTGAGGTCATAACGGTGGTATTTTTGGTCGAGGGTGGACTTGTGTTCCTGTCGTTCTGTCTAAAACACACACACACACACACACACACACACACACACACACACACACACACACACACACACACACACACAGCTGCCCTGAGCGCTGCATCGCGCCCCCCACCAGACCCAATCTGACAGGCTGAAGCTAAAAGAAAAACAAGGGTCTGTGTCTCCTGTCCCAGCGATCACCTTTCAACGTCTCATTTGTAACGCCATCAGGAATAACAGCTGGAGACTGTGTGTGACTGTGTGTGTGTGTGTGTGTGTGTGTGTGTGTGTGTGTGTGTGTGTGTGTGTGTGTGTGTGTGTGTGTGTGTGGTGTAGGTGGGGGGTTACAGGGGTTGGACTGGGGTCTGACTGAAGGGTAGACGAGGGAGAGAGAAACCAGCAGACAAAGAAAGTGGCAGAGGTATTAAAACGTCAGAGAACGAGATAGAAAGTGACGGAGAGATCAGGCAGATCAGAGCGAGGACGAGCTGATGCAGCGTACGCACAGTTATGTGAGTGACACTTAAACAGACCTCCCTGTGGAAAGATTTTACTATTTTGTTTCATCTCTGAAAGAAAATAGTTCCCGATGGCGACCACTGGCTGCAGAGTCTATTGATTATGCAGAGTGTCCCAGACTTTACTTTGGCCGACCGCCCAGGTTTTAGCCATTTTAGCATTTTATACTAAAGTTTTTTTTATATCTGTCAGAGAGAACAACGCCATCGATGAACCAGGGGACAATCTGCCCTTACTGCTGCTCACACAGAGAGACGCTCCTAACCCTCCTAACCCAAACGTGAGGTCTGCTGACGAACAACGCAGATAAAATTGCTGAGAGAGAGAAAACAGAAACTGGCGAGGCGAGCCAGTGTGTGTGCGTCAATGTGCACAGTTAAAGCTACAACATGTAGGCAAACATTATGCAATTCTGAAGAAAGACATTCAATAGCCAGCTGATTTCTGAGTCTCTCAGGTCGTCAGAATACAGACAGACACTTCGTACCCATTGTTGGAAATTAAATTAAAACTTCAACTTTTTTGAGACATCAGGGTCGTACAGTACAGTTTGGATGGAAAACACAATAATTCTGAGAAAATATAAGTCATTATCTCCACATTTATTGTTCTGAATGTACTCATTAATGTTTGGTCTCTGACATACGTGTCAATGAGGTTATTGAACTGACACAGATTGACAGACAGAGAGGAGATAAAGGAGTGAAAGCAGAGTGAGTGTTGTCCTGTGGGGCTCCCGGTGTGTTATTACAGTCTCCTCTGGTGCTGGCATGTGTTTTCTCTGACCCTACCTCACACACACACACACACACACACACACATGCATGCACGCACAAACCCACGCACACACTCTCCCTGACCCCTCCCTGATCCACTAGCTGACCTTTGACCCGCAGTGCTGTAGCGTTGACCAAACATACCCCAACCCCACTGAGACCACAATACAGCACTGTGGCGCCACGACCCACACAATACTGCATTATGTAGACGAGCGAGACGGAGACGCTGGGGACAAACGAGAGAAACAACAGAGAGAGAGGGAGAAAATATGTAAAGACGTCTACGAATACAACTTCAGCGCCAGATGTCCAATCTGAGATTAATCCAACGTGACTGTGTGAACGACAAGATGAGGGAAAAACCCTAAGAGACGAGAGACAAGACACCGGAGCTGCAACACTCAGCTGGTTAACTGATTAGTTCATCGAAAGAAAATTAAGTGCCAATTATTCTAATAATCGATTAATCGTTTCAGCTTCTTAAATGTGAGGATTTTCTACTTTTCATTGTCATTTATGATCGTAAAACAAGAGTCTTTGGGTTTTTGGACTGTTGGTTTGACAGAAGTGTGACATGAAGAGATATTTCTGACCTTATAGCTCCGTCAGCGGGGAAAAGGAAAAAGAAACTGTATGTTACACTGTCATTGTTCTGTAGCGTTTCTTTGTCACCACAAAACCTCCTTTTACTATCTAATCTTCTCCTGTTGCTTCCCTCCCTGCT
Organism: Pagrus pagrus; assembly: GCF_965226575.1. NCBI lineage: Eukaryota > Metazoa > Chordata > Actinopteri > Spariformes > Sparidae > Pagrus > Pagrus pagrus. The sequence goes on along the minus strand of NC_140189.1, from coordinate 32,485,848 downwards.
GCTGCCACCTCCTCCTCCTCCTCCTCCTCCTCCTCCTCCTCCTCCACAAACACACATCACGTCTTCACATCACCACGACAAAACCATCAACCCCCACAGAGGACGCCCAGACAGCCCCATTACTACCCCACCATTAGCAAAGTCAAAGCAAACATTGACTTTATCTAAATGTGGGCTAATAGCCTTTAACATTAACGGGCCTTGTAAAACTCTGGGACGGAGAACAGTGGTCGCTAAAGAGGAGTGTGGGGGAGGGAGGCTGCTCCTGTTCAGGTCCCTGCACACTGACAGCGATACGTGCATGTGACGTGTTTTATCATTATCACCAACAAAAATATGGGCTGAAGATCCCACAGAGATATCTCACACTAGACTTTTCTTAAAGTTTATCCAAAGTATACAAATATTTATTTCAGTCTCCTGAAATCAAACTATACAAGAGACAATACAGGAAAAATAGACGAGTCCGTCTCACTTTTGATTGTTTCCTGATGGTCAACTTGTCCAAACAGCCAACGAGACAACATTTGGCCCCGACATTACGGATTTAACAAGAGGAACTGAAGGAGTCATTTGTGCCCTTTGAAGCTCCCCTTTGTCTGTTAATCACGAGTAATTAACAAACACAAACACACGAACCACACAAAACGCCCTCTTCTATAACCCTGACCTGTGGATAGTGATGGAGGTTTCAACCATCTGTGGTCGGTCTACAGATCGAGCTCTAACCCTGCGAAACACTGAGGCTGGCAGGCAGATGCCCGTCAGCAGCATCAGGCCGTATAACGGTTGTCAGCATGTCAAATGGTATTTACGACAGTTAACTGTGAGTCAGGACGCGCTGCATGCTTAAAAACCAGGAGCAGGGTGGAGGGGATTTACTGATGTGAGGCTATGAGTGTGTCTGTTTACAATGAGGTAAAGTTGTGTGTTTGAAGCATCTGTCTGTGGTATGCAGCTGTTTACTCTGAGAGGACTCAAGATGCTCTCCTCCTCCTCCTCCTCCTCCTCCTCCTCCTCCTCCTGCTCCTCGACCTCCTCCGCTCTTCTCATGGAGAAACAGGCAGACGCCGAACAGAAAGTGTTTTATCACAAAACGTAACAACACGGTTAATCAGTGCTTACTGTAGTTAGTGTGGGAAAATAAACAGCAGTGTGAGTGCGGTTTGAATATTAAACTGATTCATCAAAGATTAACCGCTTTTATTTATGGCTCATATATAACTTAGTGTCAGATGGTAGCCTCGCAACATTAATCTCAATATTCAGTGACAATACCTGTTATTCCTACTACTTGAGCTATTTAGCCACCACTCCTATATCAGTCCTGCTAGTTGGACACCACTTATACAAGAAGGGAAATAAAACAGGAGCTGAAACAAGTCGTTGATTAAACTTCCGATTCGAACTTAATCAGATTTTTCCGGTGATTTTTCATGCAAAGACTCGTTCTCTGGCTCCAACTTCTCAAATATGAGGATTTGCTGTTTTTTTTTGTCTTTTATATGATTGCAAACTGAATATCTTCGAGGTTTTGGGTGAGTTGTTCAGAGAAAACAAGACATTTGGGAAACTTGTGTGGACATTTTTCAGGGTTTTCTGATACTTTATAGATCAATTAATCAAGGAGGTCACTGGCAGATTACAGGGTTCCTGTGGAAGCTGGTCGTTAGTTTGTGTTAGCGGACTCCTTTTCTAAACTGACGTTAGCTGCTGTTGCTCTACACTGAGACGAGGCACTTGAGAACGTGCATGAAGTCACATCCTTTGGACTGGCGTGGAAATCCGACCCAAATCCTTCACGAAGACATCCACAGTCCAGCAGCATTAAACTTGTTAAATCGAGCCCCTTTAATCCAGAATGAATATTATTGTTCTTCGCTGCCCTGAATCACAGCTGTCTGCCCTAATGTATTACACCCAAAGATGCACAAATACAAGGTTTTTTTATGACCACAGAAGTTAGAACAGTCATCTTCATGTTGTTGTCTCTTACTTCTTTACTGAAGTTTAAAGCTGTTAGTCCATCGCTCGCTTCTCTGGTGACCTCCTCCTCCTCCTCCTCCTCCTCCAGTCCTTTATACCTGACCCCACTTCTCTCCTACGTATCACTGTTAGTGTCAGCATGCTAATTACATTCCTCAGTAATGAGTGAGTGGGACAGGAGTCTGTTAAGGGATTGCGGACTGTCTGTGTGTGCTTACATGTGTTAAGTCATATTTATGGGTGGCGTCTTCAACTTGTATACATTTTCAGCATCTGTGTATGCGGCTGTTTACAGTCTGTGCTGTCTGTCTGTAGTTGTCTGCACTCCACAACGCTCTCTTCTCTTTCTGTTGACACATGTGTGTCTCTCTTTTGGCAGCTTCAACACAATGAAGATGCTTTTTTAATACGGATGAACCCTCTCGTCTCTGTCTGTTTCCTCTCCCTCCCTCTGGATGATGGGTGGTCGATGCGGCAGAATCACACGGAAAACATTTAATTGTTTAACAGAACTGTGCGTCAGGAAACAACGTACACAAACCCACATTCATCATCTTCTTACTGAGGTCTGGGGTAGAGGCAGACAAACCCAGTGCGAAAGGTCATTTCAACATCACAGGTGTAAGAAAACATAAAATCTTTGCTGGAGCAACTTTAATTATCACATTATTATTATCATTATTATCCTCTCGGCACGGCTCCAGTTGCTTAACCGTGAAGCGTTTAACAGCTGGCTTACATAAATACCATCTGACAATGCTGATAACCATCTGACATACACGTGGCATTACACATCACATGCACAATTAATGTATCTGTGCGTGTGTGTGTATGCCGAGGCATGCCGAAAGAACAGCACACGAACCAATAAACAAACATTTAACACAAGTTTTTCCATTGAAGACAAAGTCGACTCAGACACAGAGGGAAATATCTGACCTGACTCTGTGTGAAGGCTACAAAATCCACCTATTAGCACCTGTAATGCTCTCGTACTCAGGTTTGGGTACGATACGAATGTACCGGTACTTTGCATTTCACATTACAAACACTGCAGCAGGTGTTGTCTATGTCTTAGTTTCTCTCTAGTCTCACCGAGCCTGACCTCCAGATCTCCACAGCACTGTGTCAACGCTGGAGAAAGGCCCGGCCGCACAAACTCTCATTTTGGCCTGCGTGCATGTCTTTATACCAATCACAATCGTCTTGAGCCTCCACAAAGGCACATGGAAAGAGGTGAGCCCTGGTATTAGAATGGCTAAACCCCGCCAAAGAAAAAGGTAACAGCTGCTAGCTTGTTTATGTTTGTGTCATTAGGTGCTAGGTTATGTGAGGGCCCAAAACAGTCCCCTGACCCTTAAACTAATCTACCTTTGGAGAGCATCTTGTCCTTGGAACGAGAAATACCAGCAGCTAAATAGCACTGACGTGATTTGGTCGTACACAGTTTTGTACCCAACTCCATCACTAATTAACACATTACATGACATTGTTTTCATCCAAGTGCAGAAACAATGAGCAGGGATGTCCTGTAGTCTTGTTGTCATCGTGCTGTTGTCATGCAACGAGCAGAGACTCGAGAAGTCACTGCACTCGGCCAAAAAATAGGCAAGTAAGTTCCCCTTGTTTCCAGTCCAAGCTAAGCTAACTGTCTCCTAGTTGAGTGCCATCGATCTCATGTCACTATTGAAAAATGAAAAGGTCAACTACTCTGTTAACAGTGTAGTAACTACTGTAGGATGGACCTTTTCTTTCCACTGTTCACATCTGAACCTGACTGTCTACAGCTGCAGGTAGCCCAGACGGCAGCGGCCTGCTACCAGTCTCTGACCCCTGTATTCAAGCTCGATGTTGTTCGGCTAACAGAGGAGAACGCTAATCTATCAGCTGCTCAGTCTCATGCTCAGCTACACACACACACACACACACACACACACACAGACCCAGACACTGGTTCAAACAGCGTGGTTGTGTAAGCCTCTGGATTGCAGTTTATGCGACTGTGCTGCGCTGCAATGAGGGCATAAATGTTGCATCTTTATCTCTTTCTGTCCGTCTCAGTCTGTCTTTCTATCTCTTTCTTCTGCTAACCTTTTCCTTTCTCTTTCTCTCTTCATCTGTATCTCCATCTCCCAAAAACAGTCCTCAGTGCCAACTGATGCTCAGAATCCAAAGACACTGCCAGTAAAAGTGGTTTAATCTTTCTGGTACGTATTCGTTTACCACTAAAGGAATCATCTTGTTCTCTTCATTTCAATTCAGGCCTGTGTTTTCGTCCAGCATTCGTTTCTTTAATACAATAAGCCATACTGTACTTTGCAGGAAGCGTAGTGCAGTTATAAAGGTGCTGTTCGACATAACTTCCTGAATATTGTACAATAGCGCCCTTACATCTACTGTAACTGAACCTTTTGTCCAAAGGGGACTGCCCAGACAGACGAGGCCACAATAGAGTTAATGTTTTCAATTTCAAATGTCATGATGTGTTCTCGGATATTTTGCGCTTCACTGTATTGTTCATTGTTTACGCAGTTGCTCGGAGTAACCCACCTCTGGCCTGCATATTTCTCTGGGATATCTCAGTAGTCACCAAGTAGCTAATAAAAATCTTTCTCTGCGTCACTTCTTTGTGTGCAGTGGAGAGCGCAACAAGGCTGACAGAGAGGAAGCCTTACTATAATCACTTATAATAAATCTGCCAAGTGTTTATTAGACTTTTATGTTTAAAGACTTGACATTGTGACTCACTTTTCAGTATTCATATATACAAATCCACTCTGAATCGATTTAAGTACAGTTGCTGTGAGTGATCCAGTGAGTGGCAGTTGTGAAGCTTGTCCACCTTCCCAAACACTGTCTTACAAGGATCCTTTGAGTTTAAGATAAAATCATTCTTATAACTTTAGGCTTGATTTTTCTTCAGCTACAGATACTCATACTTCTCGTCACCTATTGCAAAGTAACTCTTGTCTGCACAGTTAAGTAGCTGAGTGGCTATCACTGCAGTCGAAACAGAGCAGCTCAGGGTCGCGTTTCAAAACAATCTCAAGCATCTTTGCGTCACTATTGTGGCCAAACGTAATAATTTCCTGATTCTGTAATTGTTTCGTGCAATTTTTGAGAAAAAGCAAAAAGTGAAGTTGGCGCAACAACATAACTGCAAGCGTGTTGGATTGTAGATGTCTAGATTAATTTAGCTTGACCTTGGCACTCTGATTTGTTCTGATTGTTTTATCTGGTAAAAAACACATGTAAAAATAATCCAGGGATCAGATAAAGCTGCAGGTAGATTCGACAAAAGAAGGGAAAGCACGCGAACTCTTGGTTCATAATCTTCTGGAAAATCAGCAATTTCCTGCATTTTTTGGTCCATGTTTCAGATAATTCCTCTGTTTTTATTACAACATAACGCTATATGTGTGCAGGGAACGTTTACAGACGGAGAAAAAGACAGAAGGACAACAAGCTGTTCCTGAGTTCAAACCCACAAATTCACAATTACATGGTGTGAACCTCAGACCACAGGAGCAAAAACCAGCATCGCTCTCTCATCACACACAGACGTCTTTCAGCTGCCTCCTCATAATCAGCTACACTCACAATAACAGAATAAATCACAAAACATAACAATAATTACGTTGCCTTAAAGATGTGTGTGATTTCAGTCCAGTCTGTCCTGCTGATACTGTACTTTAACCAGGAGGGAACATCTGTCTGGTAACTCGAGTCGAGTCTCATCACAAGATAACGGAGAACTTCAGTTTCTAATAGGTTCATAATGACATTTTGTCTCCTCTGTCTGTCCTCCTCATGCCCTCTCTCTCACACCCCTCCTATAATCCCTTTCCTTCCCTCGTCTATTTTTCCCTTTTCTCTCCTTCGCTCTCTTTCTTTTCTTTTCCCCATCCCTCTCCTCCTCTCTCCCTTCCACTGTTACCCCCTCCTCCCGTCTCTCTCTGCTGCCTGCTGCCCTGGTTTCATTGACAGACTGCAGGCGGTGAGGGGGGGGGAAATGCTGTGGCATTGCACAGCAAACATCCCTAATAGGCTAATCTAATCTCATCTCTTTGCGGTCTATGGCCCTGTGTTTACTTTCGGCCCCGTGTCTGCACGCTGGCTCGGCCTCGCTTCGCTGAATGCAGCTTTGTTCCCGCTGAAAACTCATCGTCGGTGTGATCTCTGCAACGGGCGCCAACTCCACGACCGTCTGCCCATAAAGCCTGCAGGCTGGGGGTCGCTCTCCTCCGTGTGCAGCCTCCCTTTGCTATTGTTGTTTGTTTTTATTACATTAAGTCTCATTGAAAGAAACAAGGTGGCATGCTGAGTACTGAGTGTGCTGCTCTGTATCTGACCCTGACCACCAACCTCCCAGTGGTGTTGCTCAGTTTAGATTTTAAAGTTGAAATGCTAAATTTGACGCAATAGTCAACAAGGTAGCATCTTTCCAAAATATCCAAGAGGTAGAAAACCAAACCAATGCAAGCACTGTACAAAGACCTGACTGTAACTGAATGACCAGTCAAAGTCAAAGGTTCCTCGACTATCTGAGGAGAAAAGCATTGATCAAGTGGAGCTCACCCTGGAACAAATCAGACCAAATGTGTCGGCTCTGAATGAGCCAATAAATGATAACAAAGAACACGTGATAGGAAAGTGAAAAAAGATGAAGCAGGAGGAGGTGAGAGGTGAGTTACATCACAACACGCTGGTGAAATGCCAGCACAGACGACTTCTGCCTTGAATTCACCAGGCACGACCGGTGTTTCCCACACGTAGACTTTACTTGGGCAGGCCCCCAGGTATACTGACGGCTGTCCAAGAATACTTGGCAGCCCATTTTTTGACACCCTCTGTGATGGATTACCTGGTGGACACAGGGCCGTTGGTAGCCGTGCTCGTGCCCAGGACGAGATGATCTTACTACGCACATTATTTGAAGCCTTCTCTAAATGCACAACAAGGCTCAGATTATTATGTTTCGTAACATCTTCGTTCAGATAGTGAGTTTTAAAGTAAGTCGCCTGAGCAAAAATCGATCATCCCTTAAATTTCAATACACCATCAAACCACCAACCAGTTGGCAGAAGCTTCCCATCACACTTTCAGCTCTAATGAGACGACTGCGTCTGAAACCACAGTCGAAACAATCGTGCCACCGTGTTTAAAACAAACTGTCCTCGGGTTGGAGAAGCAGTGCAACAGTGAGAATGCAAAAACAGGACATTTCACTACAGTAGATTTAATCCACACCAGGTGAAGAAGACTGAGCACTGTCAGATAGTGATGTCACCTGCAGTGATTCATCTCACTGATGACGGTAAAGCTCCTTGTCTGTTACTCACCTCTGGCAGCTGTGGACATCAGGACCATCTGCAGCAACAGGAAGATGCAGAGAAGCTCCATTCTGGTTTGACTGGCAGGAAGAAGAAACGTTCAGCCTCTTTGAACTGAAGGGAAATGAAAAAAGAGAAAACCATTGTGTCGCTGTTTGAAGGATGATGTGAAATTTCTATATTTAGGACATACTGGCACCTCAAATCGTTTAGGTCACATCTCTGTGTATAAATCCTCAATTTATCAAAACGGCTGTCCACTGATGTCTGATTTACTCCTACACACGCATTCATTATTACATCTGATGGGTGTCTTTGATTAATTGCTGCCAAAATAGCTGCGAGCGATGTGGAATTAAATCATAATTTACTTTCCAACTGCCTGAAAACTGGGAAGTAAAAACTGCCTCGATCGAGATGTTCCTTCATAAAATTAAAAAATGTGTTCTTGATTTCTTTGCAGATGTTTTCAAAGTCTCTGAAGGTGGACGTTACGTAAAGGTGAAAGAAAACACGCACTCACGTCCAAAACCTCTTCTCTTCAGTGTATTCTGTCTTCTCAACATGGTTAACATCTCTAAAAGTCCACGGCAGTCAGAACAAAACTGCGTTCACAGTCCAGACGCAGAGATTTTCTGGAAGTCAAACCATTTTCCTCACAGATTTATTCCGTCCACCTGTCCATATGTCTCTGCTTACAGCCGTTTTAATCTATCCGCCACATAAATTCTTCCCTCGAACCTTTTGAGATCTTATTTCAATACTTCACATGCTGTATCTTTAATCAGCATGTCAACCTCGGGAACCGCTTAAAGGTGCAGGACGACTTTCAACCCATCAGGTTAAAGTCGCACTTTTGTTTGCATAACTTCTTTAGTCCTTGAGTTTTGCAATAAAACAAAATACAAAGAAGTCGAAAGTGGGTGAAAAATGAAAGAGTGAAAGCTTCTTCGAGGAAGAGTTGAGACTGCAGCCTGGGATCGTCTGGATTATGATGATAATGAAGATGGTCTTTAAAATCAAATAGCATTTAACATATTCAAGGTGTCACATCACAAACCTTGTTCCTTTGCATTAACACAGTGTGGCATGATAAAACCATAAACCTTGTTAATGCTGCATCATGTAATAAATCTGTAACTCACAGATGTTACAAACCTTAACTCTGATTAACATCTTCTGTAGATTAATACTGATAATAAGACTCTGTGGGACACATATGACATAAACTCGACCTGAAACATAACTTCTACACCTGATCAGAGCAAAACAAAACTCTTCATAGTAAACCCGAATGAAAGGGTGATGAGAAGACAACACAGGCTCTGACTCACCGTGAAGTGCAACACATGGACATTAACGCCCCGTGGATCCGTTAAATAGCCTAAATATTACACTGAGTTTGGTTTATTAATAAAGTGGGACTTACTGTAAAGCTCGCAGCAGTGTAGAGATGTGTACAGTCTGCAGACCTGCACCATGAAACACCTCCTGTCCGCTGATCACTGTGTGAGCTCGATGACTTAATCCTGATTCACCGACAATGACTTAAAAAAAAAAAAAAAAAAGTAAAAGTAAAGAGACTCCTGGAGCCGAAGCGCCAACTTGTACTGAATAAAGTGTAAAAAACAGAAGGACAGGACTGAGCGAGCGGGTAAAGTGTCAGTAAATGTGTAAAATAACGTAAAATGTATCGGCTGAGGTCAAACACGTGAGCGCTGTAGTATTTCTGAATGACAGTCCGCACCGTGAGCTCTGCACCGGGAGCAGAGAGTACAGAGGAGAAACGCTGCCTTCACGTCCCGCCTGTCCACAGACCTGCTCTCAGACCTGTCCTCAGACCTGTCCTCAGACCTGTCCACAGACCTGTCCTCAGACCTGTCCTCACAGTGGTCTGCTGATATTAACCTGTACTGTGTCCACACAGCTGCAGCAGCTCCGCCGTCCAAACTTCAGCCGCAGGCGAGAAAACAAAACTGAGACGACGGACAGTCCGAGGGCACAACTTTCAGCCAATCACAGGGCAGGCCAATCAGAGAGCGGGCCAATCAGCGGGCAGGAGCGTGCTGGACAAATTTGGAGCGGTTTAGGGGGGGGGAGGAGAGGGGGGAGAGGAGAGAGGAGAGGGGAGGAGAGGAGAGGAGAGAGGAGAGGAGAGGGGGGAGAGGAGAGGGGAGAGGAGGAAGGAAAGAGGAGAGGAGAGGAGAGGAGAGGAGGGAGGAAAGAGGAAAGGAGGAGAGGAGAGGAGAGGAGGGAGAGGAGAGGGGAGAGGAGAGGAGAGGAGAGGAGGGAGGAAAGAGGAGAGGAGAGAGGAGAGGAGAGGAGAGGAGGGAGGAAAGAGGAGAGGAGAGAGGAGAGGAGGAGAGGAGAGGAGGGAGGAAAGAGGAGAGGAGAGAGGAGAGGAGAGGAGAGGAGAGGAGGAGAGAGGAGGGAGGAGAGGGGAGGAGAGGAGAGGAGAGGGGAGGAAGGAAAGAGGAGAGGAGAGGAGAGGAGAGGAGGAGAGAGGAGGGAGGAGAGGGGAGGAGAGGAGAGGAGAGGGGAGGAAGGAAAGAGGAGAGGAGAGGAGAGGAGAGGAGGAGAGAGGAGAGGAGAGGAGGAGAGAGGAGGGAGGAGAGGGGAGGAGAGGAGAGGAGAGGGGAGGAAGGAAAGAGGAGAGGAGAGGAGAGGAGAGGAGGAGAGAGGAGAGGAGAGGAGGAGAGAGGAGGGAGGAGAGGGGAGGAGAGGAGAGGAGGGAGGAGAGGAGAGGAGAGGAGAGGAGAGGAGAGGAGAGAAATCATTTGTTAGTGAGAGAAATGTTGCATAAAATGATTTGAAGTGTTTTTAATCACCTTCTTCTTCTTCTTCTTCTTCTTCGTTATTCTCTTATTTGTGTTCTATTATTATTATTATTATTATTATTGTTGTTGTTGTTGTTATTTTATTATTGATGATGATTGTTTCTGTTCTGTTCAGAAGTCTTGTCATTGTACCGGGTCCAGTGGTTTGTCCTGTGGTCCCTCCCGCCCACTAACATTATGGACCAACACTGCCACCACGTGGCAGTTATGCGTCATTACAATACAAGTTATTACACAGCAACTGCATCGATTTGGTTCCTGAGGACGTTCCTGCCAAAATTACAGAAAATTGCAGTTTGTCCATCAGAGCTGTGTTTCAGTTGTGAAGTTCCTCATGCAGGTTTTGTGCAGAGCGATAAACAGTCCTGCAGATTTAGTTTTTAACAATCTCTGAGCTTCTGTCTCCTTCTCAGGAGCTGCAGACAGCTGACTGTGTCCCTCAGTGTGGCCCCAGATGATCGAACAGTCTAATGTCGTTAATGCTCTGCAGTCTTTTTTCTTTTCTTCGTTGGGGCTGTGGGTGTCAGACGGACTTTATCTCTGCATCTTCTTAGAGTTGATACAAACATGAACCTTTTCTGAGGCCTTTTGATGATCTTGTATTCTTGCACGTGCAGTACTCATTCAGTTAATAATATTATTATAGAGATAAGAAATATTCCTTCAAAAACTTCATGAAACATGTTATAATATGGAAATAAAGCAGACTTTGATATTTCACTGTGAGGACAGTGGTGCCATCTCCTGGTGAGAGGAGGAACTGCACCATCTGGATCAATCTCAGTGCAGAGAAGACTGTCTGGATGTTGTCGGGCGAATGGAAAGAGGAGGGAGGAGGGAGGAGAGGAGAGGAGAGAGGAGAGGGGAGGGAGGAGGAAGGAGAGGAGAGAGGAGGGAGAAAGGAGGAAAGGGGGGGGAGGAGAGGAGGGAGGAGAGGAGAGAGGAGTTAGGAGAGAGGAGGGAGGAGAGGAGAGAGGAGGGAGGAGTTAGGAGAGAGGAGGGAGGAGAAGAGGGAGGAGGAAGGAGAGGAGAGGAGAGGAGAGAGAAAGGAGGAGAGGAGGGAGGAGAGGAGAGGAGAGGAGAGAGGAGGGAGGAGGGAGGACAGGAAGGAGGAGAGGAGAGAGGGAGGAGGGGAGAGAGGAGGGCCTTCTTCCTCTTCCCCTCCTCCTCCTTCTTCTCCTCCTTCTTCTCCTCCTTCTTCTCCTTCTTCTCCTTCTTCTACTTATATATTTCTTCTTCTCCTTTTTCTTCTTCTACACCTTCTGCTTCTTCTTCATGTAATGCATCATTAGCATCCAAACAGGTAGTCTGAACTTGTAATTTAGCTTTTTGCAGAGGGAGTTCAAATTGTTTCCCTCCTATACTCGAAGCACAGTTCTTAATAACTGTGTACAAAGTGAAGAGTTTAAAAGGAGTGTCTGTATTTTCTTTATCACCTGGAAATCAATCTGACTGCGTCTGATCTAGTGACAAATCCAGAGAGCTGTCTCCAGCTTGATGTCCGGTTACATCAGAGGTGTGATTTTCAGCTTTCCTTTAGTTTTATTTGCCCCGAAGAGGCTGATAAATACAAAGATTAATTGAACAACTGGTTAATAAACCAAAGTCAAACAGACTGAACTGTGTGATAATGAATTATGTCTTATTACTGGGAGACTCAGCTCTCCCAGTTGTCATATTTTATATAATATCATTTTAAAGAAAGACCTTGTTAATATCCCTGAAGACAGAATGAGACCTCTCAGTTTTACGATTGATTGTCTTCAGTAGATTTATTCAGCAGTCACACAGCAGAGAGATGAGTTAATTGGGGCCAATCAGGGTTTGTTCCCGAATAAATGCAATTTATTTTGCAAAGCGTTCATTTCACAAAATGATAACTGAGTGCACGAAACAAGCTGAGTCAATATGTCTTGCTGTGTGTGACAATACTGGCCGATCACATGCAAACACCAGCTATTATGAGAGAGTCTTGTAATATTCAGTGACAATTGAAGTGAATGTCTGACGGCCGGTGGAGATGAAGCAGCCTACAGAGGATGTAATCTCAACTTTTTTCATTGACCTGCCAGTTATCTCACTGGACACGCAGAGAAAAAGGCTCATGTACTTTCTTAAGATGGAAATGTAAAAAGGAGGATGGATTAAAGGATGGTCCAAATTGTGAAAACATGTTTTTCTGAATAATGGTCACAGTTTAAACATGAACTAAAGATAATGTCTGCGATTCAAACTACATTTAATGCTTCAGGAATGAATTTAGCTCCGGCCTGTCGGGCCTGTAAACAACCTCCAGTTTGTCTGAAACGAGCTGAGGAACATTTCAGGACACACAGTTCTTTATATCACACAAACAGTCATTTAATACAGCGATCTTTATAGCAAACGTTCGGTTTTACTTCGAAAAACAGCAGCGTATTGTCTATGGCCGTGCTCCAGGTCCATGGCTTTAACCACTGTGTTTTATTTCAGCGTCAGGAGGAGACGGCAGACAAAAACCTCCTGGGAGCCTCACAGAGTGTCTGAGCAGCTGGAACAAAAAACCTAAAACTATCGGCACATTTCTAAAGTGTGAACCTGAGAGTTTTGAAGAACTGTGACAAGAAACAAAGTCAAACCGTCCCATCGAGGCTGAAAATATCCAGAGACGAACAGAAGGAACCGTCGTGTTTGTGAGTCAAAAAACAGAACTGTGTTTTTTTACGAAAGTAAAAATAATCCAGCGCGTTACTGAAGAGGAATTTATAAAGTTTAATTTCATGTTTTCTTCAGCAGATGGTAGCAGAGGACAGGCGAACAGAAATACACACAATACACACATGCGTGCACACACTCAGTCTTTTATGTCTTAAGTACAGTTATAGTTGCTATTCTTCTCAAATCATCGTGACAGATGGTGGGAATATGGTCGAGTATGCTCCATTGAAATCCAGGCACTGTGGCGGGCAGCAGGCTGGGACTATTCCTGGTAAAGACTGCGCTGTGTGTGTGTGTGTGTGTGTGTGTGTGTGCATGTGTGTGTGCATGTGTGTGTGAGAGAGAGAGCATGTGTCCATCACTGTGAGTCTGTACTTCAGTACTGTAAGTCAGACTGGATGTAAGCTTATGAGACAATCACCCGTCCTCTCACCTGATTTATCACCTCAGTAAACAGCTTCCTGATGAATTAATACGTTTGTGCAGCACATCAGTTACATTCTCTGTACTGGAGCGACTATGTTAAGCTGCAGCGTCCCTATTAAATAAAATAAGATAAGACAAACAACACAAAACAATAACTAATTTTAATTGTTGTCCTCATTCCAGGATTTAAAGCAAAACAAGTCAGAGATGCTTCAATACAACAACAAAACATTCTTACATTTAAAAGTACAATGCAAAGCAAAAGAAAATAAATATAGAAACTACCTCTTTGTCTTTTTACGTAGATGCAAACATCAGCTGTATTATTACAAATTAGAATTAGTGAAATTTCTTCCCTTTTTTTCCACGTTGACTGAAACTTTGAGGTCGTGATCATTGTGTATCTTTGGTTGTAGCAGAATATTATAATGCATCTAAAGGATGTCTGTTTGTTTTAGGATCCAAAGCTAACTGTGTTGTAGTTATTGAATATAAAAATAACACTCAGTCTGAGTTGTGTTGCACCAAACTGCGGGTTGTATGTTGTGCTGGAGGCCGGTGGGCAGAAACCTGTGAGTGCAGCCCTCCGGTTCAGTCAAAGCACCAGTTTTGGACACGGTTGTTTTCATTATTAGGTTTTACTGGGCTTCAGCCAGTGCAAGAGGCCGTTTATATTCTGCAGGAACAGCAAAATGTCACATTCAATCTGTACACTTTGTTTTCAAAAGGTCATAATTAGCTTGCAGTTTTGAAACAATTATGGCCAAAGTGCACCAATTTCCCCTTGAAGCAAAACATAGAATTACTCATGGAGAGAAGCTGAGCGGCGTGTATGTGTGAAACGCTTGTGGCTTGGTGTTATTTTAACTCCTGAGTCCAGTATCGAATACTTTGTCTTTGTATCAGCTGCAAAAGTTAAATGCAGCGTGGAAGAAAACTGGCTGTCCACCCTTTGAAACATTTTTTTTTAAAATCTTATCTGAGTTGACTGAGCGTGAGCGCTGTTAGATTTCAGCCATTTAACACTTTTACATGCAGGAGCAGCTGAGAATGATTACAATTTATTAGCCAGGTTGGTGAGAGTTAGGTGATCGGAGGGCACACACCAGGGAAATTAAACAGCAGCTGCAGAGAAACAGGAAAGTGCGATTCATTCAGCTTCACCATACCTGCCCCCCAAACCGCCTGCCAGTTTAAAGATTCGGAGAGGCGACGGACCGAGCAGCCAGGTGTGCTGATGACTTCTGAGATTTGATAACAATTTTTTAGCAAACTGACGAACATCGCTCTGGAGCATCTCTTGTAAAACGCTGTTTAAAATTAGAAATGTTTCATTTTTAGTTTGCTGTCATGAAAGAGGTCGAATGAGTGATAATGTTGTTGTTGCTAGGGCGGTCTGACCAGTTGCTATGCGGCAGCCTCAGCTGTTGTAGGAAATGGCTCTGGTTAAAGTTTGAAGGAAGGGAAGCAGAGAGGGCGATGTAGCCACAAGGCTTGTTACTATGCTCTGGTGTGTGTGCATGTGTATTTCTGTGTAAGCATGTATTTGTGTATTGAGACGATGTGTGTGTGCGTCTACTGTGTGACCCGGTGCCTTTTAAATCATGTGTAGGTTCATAGATTCATCATTAATGTGCAGCATTTCTTTGTGTGTGTATGGCTCTGTTTCTGCATATATACATATAATATGTGTGTGTGTGTGTGTGTGTGTGTGTGTGTGTGTGTGTGTGTGTGTGTGTATGTGTTGCAGTATGGCGGTCTCACCTCAAGCCTGAACCCAGAGCAGCCGCGGGGAGGGTTGGGCATTTATGAAGGAATTCTGTAATTTTCAAAACTGTGGTTTGAGTTTCACTCTTTTTAACAAGCTGGTTTGGGCACTGATAATGGAAAACGGCTGCAGAGAGAGAGCGAGCGAGCGAGAGCAAGAGAGAGAGAGGGAGAGAGAGAGAGAGGGAAAGAGAGAGAGGGAGAGAGAGAGAGGGAGAGAGAGGCTTTTGGCAGTGTTTGGATTCACTTCCCATTTCTCAAAATATGTTTTTGCCGTCTGCTCTTCTGGGACTTTGTGCATTATCATTTCTGTGCTAGTTAGACGGTAAACTCTGGACGGCAACAGGAGAAGTTGTGCTGGATATAAAGTGGGCACGAGGTGCATTAAAGTTCATAAGTGGAATCCATCAATCTCACCGAGTGCCACGAACATGGCGTCTTGACCCCAAAGGCAAAGTTTTGTTTTTGCACTGAGAAGAACTGGAAACAGGATTCAAGTGTGAATTTCTTTTCGCTTCAGCAGCTCCACAACGTTTAACCCTCACGTTGTGGCCCCGGTCGAAATCGATTTGACGCTCAGTCGATTCTTCTTCTTCCGTTTCAGACTTTTCAAATGTGCTATTTATTAAAAGTGTTATCCTTTATCTGCTCGTCACGGGGCTTTAATGACATCCTTCACACTAAACATCTATAAAATTAATCATTCTTACCCTGAAAACCTTGTTCAAACCTAATTCATTTAAAGTTTGTTTATCTGGTGTTCCTAATCTTAACAACCAATAGACAATACATGCATTAGCCTGCAGTATGAGCTTGAAAATAGCTAAAATAGCGGGAAATCACTGGACATTTTCAGGATAATTTCCAGCTGTGTTTGTAATGACAAAAACTGGGTGTTTTTAACAAAACCTCTGGACTCTAGCCGTGTTTTTGGTGACCAACAGGTATTTTGAGCCACAACATGATCTTTTTCTAACACCAACCAAGTGGTTGTTGTGCCTTTGTAACATATCTGTGGTTTGCAGAGATACACACTCACAGCTTTTTTTTTCTTCTGGCGAGGAAAGAAAAACAAATACACGTACAGTACATGTATGTATATAAAGACATGCAGATAGGCGAGTTCGGGTCAGCGCAGGAAGGACACTGAGTCATGCAGCCAAACTTCAGACCCGACCTCAACCACACTCCTATGTTTGAGTGAAAGAGAAATGCTTGATTTAAATGCACAACAAAGCTTCCTCACAACTGGAAATAAAGTCATCTGGACGTAATATACGGAGCCTTCATACACACTGAATAAAAACACAGTCGCCTACTCGCTCTTTCACTTTCTGAGTAGAGTTTAAACTAACAGCTCAAAGTTCCTCATCAGTATATTAAACCACCCTTTTGTTATATGCTGCTACTTGTGCTAAGATGTTTTATTTTCAGCAGGGGAAAAAAACTTTAATATCACCACTGACATTATTGTTACTAAAGAACAAAATCATGAATCCTTCCTGTCAAGTTTTTTCTCTTTCAGACACGCTCTCTCTCCATCGTGGTGAAGCGTTCGGTCTTATTATTTTCTTTTTCAGAAAACTTCCTCTAAGATTTCATTGTTATGGTGTTCAGAATAATCTTCACCTTCTCAGATGAATGGAAATCTGTCAATGGACTGACCTTTACATCTTTCCCAAAGTTACTTCAGTACAATACTTTAACAATAGTTATTAAAGGGGCATTGTGTGAGAATTTCATTTGGAAAGATTCAAAGATTAGATAAAATTGTCAACATGAATGTGAAGAAATAACAGTTTTGACATGAGGTCCAGTGCTGCTCCCCGTCAGTACTACCCTGTAACCTGGGCCTGTAACCCTCCTTCTTCCAGCTGGTAGTGGTGTAAACACCGCCATCCGGCTTCTGAGCTCCCAGTCTGAGCAGAGTCAGCTAAGGACTGCTAGCTGGACTGCTAACTGAGCTAACTAGCTTATGGCAGCAACAGTTAGGGGTCATTCTGGTGATGTGCTGCCCCCTATTTGTTTGGAGTATGAATTGGACAGGAGGCACATTCTTACATTATGCACCTTTAAAAGACACTTGATATACTGTAACAGCTTCTCATCCTCTCATTACTATCTCTACTACTACTGCTGCTGTCTCTAATCCTACAGCTACTACTGTTACTACAGCTGCTACCTGTGGTATCCTGCAAGTGTCACTGCTGCTCCTGCTGCCATTATCACCTGTCTCCCACTACAACACTATAACAGAGGCTCTGTTACAACTGTATCAGCCCGCTTCACACAATCTGTACAGCCTGTAGGAACAATAGCTGCGTTTCAAGCAGAACGTCTTGTTCCACATCTGGATGCCAGGTAGTCTGACCCCCCGCCGCACCTAAACACACACATTACCACACACACACACACACACACACACACACACACACACACACACACACACACACACACATCGGTACAAGCGACCGTGGGGGCCCGTTAAGCTAACGGGAGATATTTAGCCCCCAGACTGGGAAAATAAAAAGTGTAATGTAATGGAGCCAGCTGTAAAAGCACAGAACGGTACAGAACAGAATACAGCAGGACATCGGCCAACCTGGTGTGACTTAGTGTAACCAAACCTGAGACTGGACTGATTCAGGGTCAGCTATGGCCTCAGCCGGGGATGACATCAGCAGCAGGATGAAGGTGGGTTGTAATAGGAGCATGTGAGACTCCCTGATGACAATGACACAATGAGATGTTCACTGAACAAGCAGCTGAACATGGGTCTTTCACTTCAGTTTTTCTTGTTTTCTGGTTGTTATTTATGTATGTAAAGTCCCTCCTCACTCAAAAATATGGTTTTCTTCTTGTACATACAGATTTTGAGCTTCACTCTATAGAATGATGTATGTGCATAGTTTGACACGAGGAAGGCTGTCGTCACACTCGTCTACTGAAAGTGTGAATTTTTCTTTGTGCTCATTGAGAATCTGAATTTGAGATTCAGGTCTGCGAGCATCCTTTGTGACTTCACGGTTAGTTGGGAGTCGATGCTGGTCCAGTATCCAGCGCACACAAAATAAATGAAGTCTCCAGTGCACATATTTGCATATTTCATAGATTTTATGGAAGTTTTGATATTTTTTAAATGTGGAAGTAAACTGTTTTTGTCAGACACAGTGTTATTTAGTGCAGGGGTCAGAAACTGCCGCCCGGGGAGACGTCATCTCGTAGGAGGGCCACCAGAGCGTTCAGGTACTACGAGAACATTGTATTTGTTAACATTTATTGTTCACATAATGATACAAAAAAGGCCAACAGCACTGGTTTAGTTTTGTATACTTCTGTTTGCATTTTCTTTTGTCAAATATGAAGAAAATATGAGCAGATGTGCTGCAAGAAATAAAGTACAAACGTGTTTCATTTGTTAGTTCGGGGCTTCAAGGTCTCGATAAGTTATTTAAGAGTAAGGAAACAAGTCTGAACTAACTAACACACATACAAATGTACACAAACTGCAAAACTGTTTACAATGGAAATAAAAAGCTTAATTTTCAGACATATTGTGCTTTCTTGTAGAACTTGAACGCTGTAGTGGCCCGACTACAAGACGCAGACTTTTTGTATATGTCTGAAGGAAATCTGTGATGTGTTTACTAATAATCTTCACAAAGACTCTACAGAGAAATGCCCAAGCAGTCTGTGTTGTGTTATTGAAATAATGAAGCTTTCTGTTCCGACTGTTTGTAACAAACATCAGCAAATCGTGTTCGTCGTGAACGTTGAGAGAAAGAAACCAGCTCTGTGAGGACATCTTCCTGCTGAACGTTTAGCATTAAACTCCTCCAATACCAACTCACAGAAGTGATTTTGTCACTTTCATGAACGCATGGGAGCTGCAAAGTACACTGTGGAGAGGGAGGAGAAGCACCGAGTACACGTACAGTTGAATATTTATATGCCAGTTGTGCCTGTGTGGGCCACTGGCACTGCAGCTAATAGTATTTAAGTGTCTTCAGTGCTGCTGTAAATAGTTTAGGTGTGTATATATGTGAGTGTGTGTGTGTGTGTGGGAGCTGGTGGCTGTCTGAGGTGTTTTGTACATTTCCCTTCCCTCCGTTCTGGGTTGTTTCATTAAAAACATTAAAAAATGAACGTTTTCATAACAGCTTTATTATTAACTTCATTTCTCGCTCCCCCACATTCTGAGGTAATGCAGAGCAAAGAGGGATTTTACGAGCACTTAACACTAATGTTACACTAATGCTGCAGTCATGAGCTCATGTTCGGAGCCCCCCCACCTTTCACACTCGGTCCTTATATATCTCACTTTCTCTAACTCCCTCCGCACTCTTAAAGGAGTTGAACTCTGCTACAACCTTGGCTTGTACAGTTCCTGGCTATGATATACTGTAAGTCCAAATATTTTTGATTGTTTGTTTTATTGCTTTTAAATGGCAAAATTTCCAGTGCGAGCCTGAGGATTTAATCGGACTTGTGTCAGGCGTAAAATATGCTTTATTTGCGGTTATTTTAATCGTTCATCATCGTCCACTTTCTGACACGTTTGTCTATTTTCCTGCTTCTGTCTTTCCGCACGCTGACACCTCTGCAGTGCAAGTCAAGACACTCCTCTTTGTCACACTCAGGATTTTATTCCCCTGAATGACCGTTTTCCTTCCCTTTTATTAATTAAAAACCTGTTTTATGCCGTGTGGATGGAATACGTAAAGGTCACAGCGGACACTGTAGCCCAAAACACACCTCGCTGTTATTTTTTTGCTCCCGCTTTAACGTCGGAACTTGTTGTTAATTTCCATCAAGCCGAACTTGTGCCGGGAGCCTTTTTCCCTGAAGCACGCCATGCTTGGAAGGAGAAAAAAACCTAGAAAAGAAAGTAGAAAAACAGATGAAGGCATTGTTCAGATTTTGACATCAACAACAGAGGATGAAATATAATAAAAAATACTCAAAACATGTAACGGAATAACATAAAACCCATCATCCAGTCATCATAATAATAATAAATATCAATGGTTAATTCATTGAACATTGAACAATCCACATCAAACCTCAATATTTTCTAAATATCACCAGATTTGGTGTATTTGCATCTTAACTATTGAAAGTACTGAAGGTTGGCAGTCAGACTCTTGGCCCTGTTACTTAATATCTTAATTATCTGAACATCAGACAGACACTCACACACTGAGATGTTTGGCACATTTTGCTGAATCTAAAAAACAGTTCTGGAAGGAAACATGTTTGCAGCTTTGACCGGCTGTCAAAGAAGAGAAAGCTTTGTCTGTATCCAGACTTGTCAGATAGAAAAGTATTTGTGTTTGTTACCCAGTCAGGATATAATGTTAGCAGGAGGAGGGGACGGCGGTGGCGTTATTACAGCCAACAAGGCTGCCAAACGGCCGACCGTAGCTCAAGTCATTTTTAAGGACACCTGGGGATATTTCAAGCCATTTTGATGGTCAAGACCAGGTGTTTTATAATGAGACGTGCTGACATTTCTGACTTTATGGCGACCAAAACCAGCTATTTGTCAAGAGAAGTGGGACCATCTCCATGATCGTGGCGACCAAAGCAGGTATTTTAAGCTGAACCATGATGTTGTTCTAACCCCGACCTAAGTAGAGTATAAGCACAGCGTTGTGACAAGATAGAAATAGAAAATTAAACTTAAAGAGTCAAGCAGCTTTAACTTATCTGTGGTTTTGCAGAAAAATACTCAGCTAACTTTTGTTCTGGTGATTGGCTTGAGTGAGTTCATTTGTTTTCTGTTCATGGGTTTGCATTTATCTGCTATCTGCCAGAGGCTGAACTGCGGGCTGACGGCCTCACCCTGAAGCAAGCTGTTTGTGCCGCTACATGTGGATTGTTACTCAGCTTGCAGCGTCTATGCTTTGAGAATTAAACGGAGAAATACCCAACTGAACAAAACTCTCTGCCAAAACAATAACTTGGATCTTTTATTAAAAAATGTTCCCAGTTCAGGCCGTACTGATTCAAGCCATCATTTCTCGGTCGTACAGATCTTTGTACGCTACATCAGAGGTTATAAGCTGCCTCTTGTATTTTACATAAAAAAGGAACCACAGGGAGAAAACTGCTTAAATTTCCTTCAATTTCATTAACAAAATAATCAGAACTGTGTGACTGTAATCACCTCACTCACCTCCTTCCTCTGATAAACCTGTCAGACGTGACAAACTGTAACTACAGTACATTTTCGTTCACACTAATGCGTTTGTCATGAGTGTCACACACCAGCTCCGAGGCCGGAGTTACCTCGTGTTTGTCCACCTGTAAATCAGAGTCTGCGGCCGAAGTTATCAGCCCGGCTTAACGGGCTGTATATTTATTGGCTGTGTGCGCCGCTACAGGTCCACAGGAATTCCTCTGAATTAGCAGGTATAGTATGACTGACTGCCTATTACTCTCTACACGCAGGTTCACACATGAAAGCATCTGAATGTAGGTGAAGTCACACACGAGTCCACGCAGAGAGCCATTACTTTTTATACTGTTTACCATTCCTGCAAAGACCTAATCAGGTGATTTACAGGCTTCTTCAGTCTGTATGTATTTCAGCATGCTCCTTTATATTAGATTCAGGTTTCTCTTACATTTTACTTTGTTTTTATAGGCCAATTTAGAAGCATTGAGCTGCCCCCTATTAATGCCCCAGCATGCGCTGTACCTCTGGTCCATAAAGCTCGTTTTAATAAAACTTTTTTCTTTCCATTCTGATGACAGGAGAACCACCTCTGACTAACTGCTGCTGCTGCGTAACTTTCAAACTTGAATGATTCGACAAAAGTAAAGGACGAACGATGGATCATTTATGATGGTTAAAGAATGAATGCAGGAAAAAAACACTGAACACAAACAACGCGCAGAAATGAATCTGCAGAACGCACCAATCTCGTGTAACGTTGGCCTTGTTTAATTTTTGCTTTTCAAGGACGGTAAGACGATTTTTAATGGAGAACTTCATTATGTGAATGTCACCTGTATGTGTGCGGGCCCCTCGCACTACAAACAACGTTTTAAGTTTCTTTAAATGTGCAGACTTGTGTCATCTCAAAGTGAAGCTGGTGCTGTAACCTTTACAACCTTATTGCTTTTCATTGCTTTATGACATGTGCCGTCCCGTACGAGGTGCAGCCCTACAGTTTGATGTGTTGGCCGTATCCTCACTTTCTCACCCTCATGAAAAGCTTTTTTTTTTTTTTATTAAACTCATCAACTTACTTCCTTTATTTTATTAAAAACCTTTTCATAATCAACTGTGAGGGTGATGTAGGGACCGGACCCCGAAATGATGAAATGCCTGTGATATCGTAAAATATAGGAAAAGGTAATCATGACGGAAATTAAAAAAGTTTGTTGTGCGTTCAGTATTTCTTCAGTTCTTTTCAATGCTCCTTCGCTGATTGTTGAAGTGACTTTTGTATTCACACAACGAGGCTGGGAACAGGCAGCGTCTTTGCTCCGGGGCTGATCAATCCACACCTCGGTATCTGAGGCCCTGAGGTCTGTATTTGAAATACAATTTTTACAACCTGGCTCAAACATTGTGGAGGGAAGAAGTAGTTTCTGTGTGTTTGTTTGTTCACTTCTTATCTCTGTGAAAGCCTCCTTTGTATTGGTAACCCAGTAAACAACAGGAAACCCTTGAATGATTCACCGCTGCACGGCCCTGATCTCCTTTTTCCACCTCTGCTCCTCATCTTTGCGCACAATCACATACACAAACAAACACACAATACCTCTGGCTTTCACACTCACTCTGCAACGAACAGTCAACAAAGACTCACTTTCTTCCCTCTTTCTCGCTTGTAAACACGCAGGCAAAGACCCTGCTCTGCAGCGAGATGAACATCTCTCGTCTGATACCGTCCTTATTTTCCCTGCGATCGGCTTCCTTAACGCCACACCTCTCACAATAGAGCTCCTGCCTGTGCCCGCGATAGGCCATCTTTACGGTGATAGTTGCTGAGCAATGGCGGTGAAAACATCCTCTCCCCAATGCTGAAGTGTCTTGACCCCTAGATACAGTAGCATGCATGTGCACAGACACAACTATGAACTGTGGATGGTGCACAAACGACAGACAGATGCCACACAACATGGATGCAGTTAACGATACACTGAGGTTAGAGCGGCTGGTTGTGTTAAACCTGGATACCTTTGTAGTTTAAACACACACATTTAAAGATAATCAAGAGTATTTGAAAGAGGAGATTAACATACAGCTGATGTTAAATAGAAGTGAAAGGAGTTATTCTCTTCTTTTTCTGGATAGACAATGTTCATCAGTACAAAAGACGAGGGGGAATGTCTCGTTCTTTAATGAAAAGGAGAGAAATCAAGAATGACAATGAATTTGGGTAAAATCCTGTTTCTGCATGTCTTATGGCCAGCTGAAGCTTTAAATTACACTACGCAGACACCTGAGAAAACATGCAGCAGTTTAAATCAATCAGGTTTTTGGATGAGTTTATATTTTGTAACCAAAAAAAAGATCAGTACATTCATGACTGCGACTGGTTTCCTCTCCACAACAGTCATACAACCATTCAACACTCAACTGATCAAAGTATTTAGCAACATTTACCATTTCAAACTGATGTAAAAATCAGGATTTCTTAGAAATAAAAGTTAAATATATTTCTGGAACGGCTCGTTCTCACTTCCAACGCCTCAAATGCAGCAGCTGGGTCAGAGGCCCTGCACCCCTCAAGTGTCGCGGTTTGTGTCCTTTCTGTGACCAAGAATCAAAGATGATTAGTTTTTAAGTTATGTTATGTGAGTAAGTTAATGTAGGCCTTCAGGAGGAAGCAGCCCACCCACACCCCGCTCTTGTTGTGGAGATCGTCCAGAGCACCAAGTTCCTGGGGATGCACATCACCAACGACCTGACCCGGTCCCAGCACACATCCGCTCTGACCAAGAAAAGCCCACCAGCTTCCTGCGACAGCTGAGAAAAGCACATCTTCTCCCTCCCATCCTCACTCCTTTCTACAGGGGCACTGTGGAGAGCATAATGACCAGCTGCATCTCCATCTGGTATGAGAACTGTACTGCCTCAGACCGGAAGGCACGGCAGAGAAAGTGGTGGAGGCCGCCGCAAGGATCACTGGTACTCCACTCCCATCCATTGCCCACAGCCGCTACCTGTCCAAAGCCACCAGAATGATAACAGACCCATCCCAACTACAGACTGTTCACCACTCTGCCCTCAGGAAGAAGGTACCAGTCCATACCCAGCAGAATATATATATATATATATATACTTCTGTGTCTTTTGCCCAAGGACACTTTGACAACAGCCTTCCTGGGATAAAAAGAAAAAAAACTATCCAACCAGACAAACCAAAACATTAAACTATTCATTACATACCTCTGAAGGAAAACCTGATTAGGTGAGTGAGGAGCAGGACGACAGTGTGAATATTGGAACATAACACGCTGTTGAGCAGCTGCTAATGTGCATTAATTCATTGTTAAAGGCAAACAGTGTCCCCCTGACACACACACACATCAGCAGCAGGTAAAATAAACACTGTCTTTCATTCTCATTAATGCAGGACAACACACACACACACACACACGCACACGCACACACACACACACACACACACACACACACACACACACAGTGATAACCCAGACAATATGCAACAGACAGATGGAGACAAACAGACCTGCACAGGTACTGATAACTCACCCACACACCTCTGTGTGTTTGTAACTGTTTCCATGGCCACCGCACTTTGATCCTGAATGCAGCGTCTTTGTTTACTGGGACTGAATATTATGATCAGATTAGTGTTACACAGACAATGTTGCGTGTTTCTGTCTAGTTCAGCGTTGCTGTGCAGCAGTTCAGTTCAAAACTCTTAAATCAAGTTCCTCTTGATGTGAGATTCCTGAGCCCGATCCAGCTCAGAGTGGAAACATGAACACAGAAACACAATGTCAAACCTGAAACCTTCAACAAGAACCACAAAAATGTTGGTGATTTCTTTGTTTTAGGTTGTTCTAGTTTCAAAGGCCATCCCATCCTGCCAAGTAGAAACTTCCTCAGTAAACACTGAGCATCACAGCAGGATGTAACACTAACCTGCATGTGTGCTGTAGGTAAGAACAAGTGCCCACTAGACAGCTGGAACCAGCAGAGTCCACGTTTTTTGCACGGCCGTTATCGACCCCCCACTGCGAGAGAGTTGTCACATCCCTGTCTTATCCATGTTGTACATGAGACCTCGCCAAGGACGTCATCATTTAATTCAATTCATCTTTATGAGGGACCATGTACATGCGTGCGTTGTACCAGAGTTAGCTTGGAGCTCATTTACATCTGCAGTCCCTTGGCAGGTCATAAATGAAACTTAGTTATAGAACATCACTGAAAAAGAAATAAACTATAGCAAACGTAACACAGTAACACAGATCAGCACATGACAAGCACAAAATACACACATGAACGTGCTTCATATTCTTGTTGATCCTGTTCTGGTGTGAGTCCACAGAGCAACTCAACGTCTTTGACAAGGTTAAAAAAAGACTTGGAGAGCCGGAATTAAAGTTTTTTTTTAAACTTCTTTTTTAGACGTCTTTTAAACGTTCACCGTTCACGTCCAAGCGACCTCCACCTCACTAAAGTTTTTACCATTTAACTTTTCAACCTCAGTCACTGATGTCTGAAAAACATCATGTGGTTTAAATCTAAAGTTTATTATGACAGACACATTTTACTTGGGTGGATTTGAACCCGGAGCATCAACCTCAGTGGCCTGCATAAGATCTGCACTTTACCAGGAGAGCTCTTCATCAGCTTTAGCGATCGTGGGCTATAAGTGGATTGTTACATTCACGAGAACTTGCAGAAAATAGATATGAGACAATTTGCTCAAACTTGGAGCCAGACCCGGCCAGGCTACAGGAGAGATCAAAAATATGGAGGGAGCCAGAACCCCCATGAGAACCACTGATCCTGTTGAACGTAACCACTGTGAAACAATAAAAAACAACAACATTGATCTGATTCACCGGCGTAGCGGTCCCTCTCCCCATTCACTCTCTAGCTCTCTCGACCACAGCTGCAAATGAAGTAGCCTATGGCCTATGAACAGCGCCACTCTCCATTGCAGCTACGTTGTGGTCAAACGTGGAATTATCCCAAAATCTTTTGAGCTGCATTTCAGTACGATGCTTCCACCTAGTGGCTACAATGTGACCTACAATTTCACGCAACGCGTGAATCACGCTTTCCGCGAGGGAAACCTCCATTTGAAACTAGTACCCACTGTACATAGCATGTTTTGATCATCCAGCCTTCATCAGGTGAACTAATATTCCAAGGTTGGGTGATCAAACATGGTATTCAATGAAGCTGATGAATCAGTGGTGAATGTTTAAAAGAAAAAAGAAAGAAAAAACCTCTTTCACTCTGACTCTCCAGTGGAAGTCCTTTCAATGTCGTCAAAGAGGTTGAAGAGGCGTCTTTTGGATATGTTCTTTACTCAGAGGAGGAAAGTTATAACTCAAGTTCATGGAGGATATTAGACCGGATACTGAAGAAATGTCTACTGGAGGGGTTGATGTTACATGTTTTGTTACAGTTTATACTGTATGATTTGCTTTTTTGCTACATGTAGATTACAATTTGGACATGTGAGAACAAAACATGGCACATGAAATCAACTGAGATTTTCTTCTTCACGTGTGAATTCCACATTTTCAAACATTTTCACACGTAACTGGCTATTTCTATATGAAATACAACTTTACATGTGAAAATGATCTGTCAAATGTGAACTGGACACAGTCAAAAATGACTGGCTTTTTTCACACATACTGTATATAAATGACATTTTCCACATAATTAATTTACCTTTTCACGTGAGAATTACATAAATTACTTTGGGATTGGCATTTTTTCACACAAACATCATAAAATCATGTGTGATTTACTTCCACATTTTCTCATGCAGTTGGCATCGTTCGGATGCGAGTGCGACAACAAAAAGTTGAAATGGAAATTTTCACAAACGAATGAAATTTTCCACATCAGGAATTGAATTTTTCAGATATGAATCACGTCGGAGGTTCGAGTTTCCGTGTGTGCAGACAGACGGCAGCATGAAGTTGAAGGTCTCTGTTTGAATTCTCTGTTTCACTGGGTGATGTTTCATGATTTTATTTGAGCTTTCTTCTAAGATCTTCACTCTTCTCTTCACTGTTCCTCTGCTCTCGTTTTCTTCCCCTCGTCCTTTCATTTTTTCCCTTTCATTGTATTTATCTTGACCCTTTCACCGTCCAACTCAGCATTTTTGGTCTCGTCTTGTGTTCCTCACGGCCTTGTTGCTATTATTGTTGTTGACACTGTTGCTACCCACTCAGTCACGCTGTGTATGTGCACTGTATAAACTGTGTGTACGTATGTGGTCACCTTATTCCTCTGTTATGTCACACTTTTCACTTTCATCATGTCATCTGTTCTTTGTTTTCACTTTCTTCTCATGTCACCGGTCGCGTCACCAGTTTGGCAGCTTCGATCATGTTTCTCGTGATATTTTATGATTCTTATTTATTCGCTGTTCACCAACTTGTTTACTCCCCCCGCTCCATTAGACTCGAGAGTAACCGTTGTCGTGGCAGCGCTGGCAGCCGCGCAATCTAACTAGTTCGTAATGTGAATTTTAATGGAGAGATACTTCATGAGCCATTTGTTTATATTACCTCAACTCTGACAAAGCATAAACTTGGCCCGCACAGTTTCCCTAACTAATTAGACTAAATGTTACCCCGGGCGATACGTCTCTGGATTAGCACAGCCTCCAAGGAAAAACTATGACATACGCTCAGATTTATGTTATTTGTGTTTCTCTAATTGGGAGAAAATCTGTTCGAAATCTTTTAACGTGTATCCACCCTGCCTGTTGAACTCTGAGTGCTTACATCTGGGTGTAATCTGTTAGTGTTTCTTTGATGACGATAATCAGCAGAATGATGAAACCTGAGAGAGAGAGTGAGACTGAGAGTGAGACCAGAACAAGAGGAGTTCAAAAAGGTAGAACAGAGGAAATAAACTGTGAGAGAAGAATGTTTCTACACACGAAAACGGTAAATGATCCTGATTGTATTCCCGTTTTTCTGTTTCGGGTTTATGTCATACAGAAACACGACAAGCCTGCAGCAGCATACACATAGCTAGGTAAAATATTAGATGGGTAGAAGTAAATGAGAGAAAGAAGAGAGAAAACAAAAGGAAATGAGCGTGTGTGTTACATGAAGTCCTGTCCCTCTTTGCAGAACACAGTATCTGGAACCTATTCTTTCTTTGATGGCGGCGATCAGTCACAAATAATGAAAACACAAAGACAGAAGCAAACGAAACAGGAAACATGTAAAATGAACTCCTGATTGCAGATGGGATTTGAATATACAGCATGTGGGGAGGAGCACATGCAGCTGCTCATACATAAAATCATTTAATGTTTCACCTGTTTTTGTTTAATACATGCACACGCAGTCATGCACTTACATGCAGCAGCCATAAACACAAAGGCAAACATAACCCTCTGGCCTCCTCTTTCTGTGTTCAGTCATTTCTTTCTGTTAAGGGAGACTCATGCACTGTTTTACAACGTTTGTGTTCACATCTAGGAGTGTATTTTTCTTACTGTTGAAGTGCCTCCTCTCTCTTTATTTTCCTTCGTTAGTGAAGACCATCTGGTATCAAACAAAACCTGCAGACTCCCACTTCTACGTCAACTTACAGGACTTTGTGACAAGCAGGATTTTGTCCAATCTTTGAGGCAAAAACCGAAAAAGCAACCCTGGAAACAACCATAATCATCTTATCTTCCACTGATAAAGTATTTAACGTGAGCTGCTAAAGGCTACATTTCCTGCCTCACCATTACGACACCTTCTCTGTCAGTTTTTCAGGGCGTCACGATGACATTTCAGGGTTTTTCTATTTTATATGAATTTGAATTTTAGATTATTTTGAGATTTCTTTTTTTTTTTTTTTTACATACCTAGACTTACGTATAGCACCAGATATCCAAAGATGATCAAAAAAAGTCTAATTTGCTGATTTAAGTTATCTCTAAAAACGATATAGTTTGAACCCTTACACTTCGACAGTGATCCTAACTTCAACCCAACTGTGTAACGACTTCAGACTACAAAAATAACTTAAATAATCAGTAACTGCACGCTCAATTTACCAACCATAAGAGTCTGAATGATTTAAAATAAAGGGACGCACGAAGACAAGATCATGTTATCATCCAAACCAGCCTCGTGCCAAAACATGTAATAGGTCCATTAATCCACTAGAGGATACCGTGTCAGTGTCACATTTGCCTCGCCGAGGCCTGAAAAGTACCCGTGTGTATGAAGGTGCAGTACTGAGTGTATGTACAGAGCGAGAACGTCCTCGTAGGGAGGGGAGGAGGTTCGGGATTGATGGGTCAAACACAGGACTTTTACAGGAGACTGAGGATCATGTCTCGTGTGAAACCAAATGTTAACGCTGACTTATTTGAACTTACATCACATCAAATACGTTTGCATTGTCACATACTATGATCTTTTCCTAAATGTAACCTTCAGCTTAACCATTTCTCAGCATTTCTTTTTGTTATTTTTTATATTTGTTTAACTAACTTGACAACAGACTAAGAACATGAACTTTTGTTGCCCAGGAAAGTCAAGAACGTGAAACCTGCCACCGACTGGCGGGCCTATCAGACGCTTTGGTGTGATGCAGTGTTGCATTATCTCAGATTAATGAGCCCTGCTTCTCGTTTTAAGGCGGACAACATGGGTTTATTTTAAAGATATCTGATGATCTCTTTTGTTTGTCCCGTACCATTTGTGGAAGAGTAGATCTGGACAATCTGCATGGAGAAGTAAAGGTGTTTATCTGTCCCAGACTGTACGCAGCCTTTGCTAACCTCTCAACCAGACCTTCCGAAAACAAATTGAGCAGCCACAAGCCGATTCCAAGTGATAAGTGAAGTTACTGGAAGTTTAAAGTCAACATGTCCTCTATTACCTGATGCAGAGAGGGAGCCTGACGCCCGGCAGCTGTAACTTCTCTAAATATGTTGGTTGTTGTGTCAAGACTGTGATCAGCCCTTTGATATATCAGATAGTTCCTGAGATACCGCTGTGAACTAACCCCTCTAGTATCTGTGAGCGATGCGATGTAAACCCATCGGCTGGGTGGTCAGGAACTCCCTGAAGGAGATATCAGATGACGAATGGGGCAGAAATCCTGTTTCGTGTCTGGTTATTCCATCTCATCACCTCCTTAGTGAAATTATAGCATGTGATTAAACGGTCTCTCTTTCCTATCCTGTTCTCAGTATTCATCTTTTTTATTTGTGTGGCCCAAAAGTCTCTACGGACACTATTTTTCAACTGGTGAGCTTTGTAATTTTTGCCACTCTGTGTTATTTTCTTGGCTCGTCGTCTCTCTTTGTTACATGTCCCTGCCAGTCAGACTGAAACGTACCAGCTTTAATGATTCCAGTAATGTTTTCGCGCAGTTTCGGGAAAGTTTCTGTTGAAATGTACTGAGCAGCCTCTTTTTTATTGAACGGACCACCACGTTATTGAAAATATAATCCTTAATGCCCATGACAGGAGCTGGCAGAACATCGGTGGTGTCGGTGGCTGAAAAAACCCTCATTTTGACCCCATCGTCTTAAATATACTTTATAAAAAGATGGTTATGAGATAAGTATACTATTGAGTTAAACACTGGACTGTGAGAGTCTCAGAGGAGACTTACGGTTTCA
The DNA here is from genome assembly GCF_965226575.1 of Pagrus pagrus. Classification (NCBI taxonomy): domain Eukaryota; kingdom Metazoa; phylum Chordata; class Actinopteri; order Spariformes; family Sparidae; genus Pagrus; species Pagrus pagrus. The sequence goes on along the minus strand of NC_140189.1, from coordinate 32,454,972 downwards.
CAACTCTTGGATCGGGCCTTGTTTTGCTTGAAACAACATGTTCCTGGCCACTTCAGGTCCTTGTTGACATGACACGTGAGTCACATGTATAGTTTTACACATTATATTTGGCTTGAGAGGAGAGCGTCTAAGCGCAGGTTTTGAAGGATATAAGCTCTGATAGCAGCGAAGTGGTTCGTTCTCCTCTTACTGACCATCTGCCCAGCTCTCCACCAGACACAACGGTTCCCAAATCCAGTAAAAAAAAAACCTCCACTGCCTGTGTCTGATTTTTACCATCTCATCTGCTGTCACATCTACAGATATAGACACTGTGAAACTCTTTGAGGCTTTAATTGTGATTAAGAGCAATACAAATAAACTTCACTAATGGACTGAGGGTCTCGTTATAGCCTCTTTGGTGTCATGATGACATTTTGAATAACATACACGCAGATCAGTCACTTAGCAAAATAATTACAGGTTAATTTGCACTTAGATGTATTTATGTGACACCGCTGAAAACGTATGTTGGTAGTTACTGCACAAAGGACTTTCAGACATATTTAGTTTAAATCATGACATTCTGCTCGGCTCTGACTTCAACACCGACCTCCTTAATGTGCTGTCGTGCTTCACAAGCCTCATTTGTTCCTCGACTGATATCACATTGCGCTCACACACAGTTTTTTGGCCTTGATGAAACTAATTTGTCTATTTTTTGTGCTGTGTCCCAGTTGGATTGCCTGTCAACTCGCTTCAGCCGAAGTCTTCACACCGTGCAAACAGTTAAGATTCCTGAATCGTTATTTTTGGAATACTGATTTTATGTTTTTGAGTCTAAACATGTTTTCTTCCAATGCAAAATGTGATGAAGATCTAAAACGGGATAAGAATTTAAAGCTGCTTTTGGTACTGTAGCCTGCAGGTCGGTCTCACGTCCTCCTGCACCAGCACCACGTGGACACTGAGCCACACTGCACCTGTCAGCGTTAACGTTTTTTTAACCTTAAAATAAAATAAAAAAACAGCTCAAAATCATGTTGATGGTACAGTATCTTGTAATAGGGTGAATGGTGTCTGTCTCAGCCACTCCGCCCCCTATCACTTGTTTCTGCACTATGTAACTTCAGTGAGAGGGTCCCACAAGTTTTCAACACATACCGTAACACGTTGGTACATACCTGGTATTTGATTATGACAGTGGTGTTACATGCTCCCTCCTTCTGTGTTTTCTCCTCACCTTCTCTCAGGTGCTCCTCATCAGACGATTAGCCCTGCGCCCATATTTAACGGAGGGTGGAGGAGAGGGAGGCGGTCCTGACCATTTGAGAGTGTTTGTCTTCTTCCTCACTTGGTCTTTTGTTTTCTGTTGAGGATGGAGGTCTGGTGGTCCTGGTTTAGCGGCTTTCTTAGTTAAGTTTATTTATCTTTGCTTAGTTCAGGGAGGGAAGTTCTGGGTCCAGACTCTCATGGTTTTGGTGTTGTTTGGTGAATAAAAACCATTTCTTTTTTTAACTTGTTCTCGGGTATGGTGTCCTTTTCAAAAAATTGCTAGTCACAAGGCAGAGCCAACTGTATGTTTTGTTGTGGCGCCAAATGGCACAAAATCCCAATTTCTACATACAGTAATGTTGCTTTAAGCACAGACATTTTGAAGTTTGTCTTTTAAGGACAGATTTTCAAAAAGACAACCCAAAGAAAACTTCAGAAACCCTCCTCTTCTTTGGGATGGCTGTGACTCAGGAGGTAAAGCAGACTGCCTCTAATCAGCGGGTCGATGGTTCGATCTTTGTTCTTGGGCAAGATACTGAACCCCAAATTGCTCCAGATGGCTGTTCCATCAGTGTGAGAGTGGTTGTGTGAAGCCGAGAAATATCTCGGGGCACTTTGGTCAGGAAGCCCTGGTCGCTCCTGATGAGCAGATCAGGACCGTGTATAGCAGCCTCTGCTATCAGCAAGCGTTGTGAGTGGTTGGTCGACCAGAAAAGTGCTTCATAAATGCAGGCAACACTCCAGTCAGGTCAGTCTGTGTGTTTCTGATAGAGGAGAAGGTAGCAGGTAAAAATACACTGCCACAGACAGATGTGAACATACAGAGTGCAGACAACTGGAGATATGAAGAAAGTCAGAAAAAAAGATTATACCGACATAAATCTTGACACTTTTGTTCAGCGTGTTCAGTAAATGACAAAATATAGAGCAGCACAGAAAATATGATAACATCAGATACGAGCGTGTTTGTGTGTTTGCTTTAATGAATGAGTATTTACAGTACATGTAGAGAAATTAGGAAAGTGTCTGTGTGTGTGTGTGTGTGTGTGTGTCTGTGTGTGTGTGTGTCTGTGTGTAATGTGTGAGCAGGTGGTGTGTGTGTGGGCCTTTTCAGTTTGACTGCTCATTATTTCAAGCGGATGTAAAGCAGAAACATTCCCGTCCTATGTGGTCCGTATCACTCAACACACACAGACTGAGACACAACTTTGTGTCGACGCAGTGTGTGAGACCGTGTGTGTGTGAGATGATGTATGTGTGTGTGTGTGTGTGATGACGTGTGTGTACAATAATGTTTCTGAATGCATACAAGGAGGATTTGTAAGACAACGGGCCCCTGGGCACTGACATGGAGAAGACATCCCCCCCCTACAATAACGGAAGAGATGGAAGAGATGTTGTTGTTTGTACTTGTTGTTGCTTTGTTGTTTTTGCACGTGTTTGTGGTCATTCTGTGTCTCATTCTGATGATTGCATCCCTTTGTTGTCTTTCTTTGTCTATTTGTGTCTCTTTGAGGTTGCTTTGTGTCTTTCTGTGGTAATTTTTCATCACTTTGTGGTCATTTTGTGTACCTTTGTGGTCTTTTTTTTCTTTTTCTGTCTCTTAGTGTTTGTTTTGTATCTGTTTGTGGTCATTTTGTTTACCTTTGTGCTATTTTTTGTTTGTTTTTGTGTCTCTTTGTGGTCGTTTTTTTCTTTTTTTGTGTCCTCGTGGTCATTTTGCATCTCTTTGTGGATATTTTGCATCTCTGTGTGTTATTTCATCTCTCCGTGGTGATGTCTCTGTGGTTGTTTTATGTCTTCTTGTGGGCTCTCTGTGTTTATTGAAGCACAGGGGCTCCTGATCCTTCGGCTCCCTTCAGTAATCCGTCCCTGCATCTGTGTTTTCATTTGTGTTTGCATACAGATGCGTCTGAATTTGTATGCCTGCTTTGTGGAGGTCTTATCTTCAATTCTCCGTGTGTTTGAGAGTGAAAGCCTCCCATCTCTACATTCAGAGATACAGCTCGTTGATAAAGCTTTGAAATCGAGCCAAAAGGATGAAAAATGTGGGTTTTTTAGAAAAAAAATCAGCAACGATGGAAACGTCATTAGTCATCCAGACATCAGCGACCATTAATCTTACTCTGGGAGAGGGCGGGCAGAGGAGCTTTCATTCTTCAAAACATTTTCCTGTACAAATGTTATGACAACCATGTCATTTTTCACATATTTTTAATACCACAAAGAGTCTTAAATAGTCCGTCTTGGGAAAGATAATCTGTTGGGCTGAGGTTTTGACAAAGTGCCAGCAGTTAGAACAGGTTTGACCTTCCTCGCTGTAGCGCGACCTCCATCCTGCCTGTTCACCTGAACACAACTATTCTCTCACATTCTCATTCTGCTCTTCTCTTTCCTTCCTTCATGAAAACTTCCTCCATCTTCTGCCTTTCATTCTTTTCTCGGTCTTCTTCATCTCTCTGCTGACTTCTTCCACGTTTGCTTCCTCCCCAAACTCTTCTTCCATCCTCCCTCCTCTTCTTCTCCCTCAATTTTTCTTTTCGTCTATTCCCTCTCCCTCCTGCACACACCTCTTCTCTTGTAAAATCATAAAACCGCAATCATTTGTTCTTTACTGCAGGCCTCAGGCAGCTCAAATCAAGGGGGGGCGGGAGGGAGAGGGGGAAAGATGGAGGGAGGAAGTTAGAGAGAGTAACTTCCAGAGAGATAAACGAGGAGCTGAAATGAAGAGGAAGGAGCGGATAAGCATGGGGCATGAAGATGAAGATGAAGGTGAAATTGGAGAAACATAGGAAGACAGAGGGAGAAACTATTTCTCCTGGGATAGAGAAAGGAGATCCAGTGTTTTCACATCCGAAATCAGAAACATTACACATATGTCAAGAAAGGCTGAGAGAAAAGGTCGTAAAAATGTCTTCAACAGATATAGAAATACTGATTCTTGGGTGAAAAGACAAAAACAAAGAAAAAGAGGGAAATAATCCCTCTTGATCCTTCCCGGGCCGCGGCAACACTCCCAGTAATCTGAGGACTTGATTGAGAACACTTCATGTGATTGGTGTAACGTTAGCCTCTGCGACCTCCTCGAGCACTTAACGAGGAAATGACCGCCACACTCTGGGTAATTTGCGCCAATTAGCCACCATGGCAACCACTGATGTGAGGATATCAGCTGTCCTTTAATCAGCGTACGGGCATCGGCTCAGGTAATGCTGAGAAACGTGAGAATTTATGAACACATATTGACTCATAAAGACGCACACACACACACACGCACACACACACACACACACACACACACAGACAGACAGACAGACAGACAGACAGACACACACACACACACACACACACACACACACAGGATGACCTCACTGAAACGAAACATTCAGACAGAAAGTCGCCGTTTTCAAAAGCATGTGTCGGAGGGTTTTCTAGTTACCAATACAGAACAAGCATATATTGATTTATACTGAAAAATATAATGTAATATACTAAGAATTAATTTTAATGTATGGAAAGAGTCCACATATATTTAATGTTATGACATTTTGAAGAATATTTAAAATAAAATCTAATTAATGTACATTTTGATGATAAAATAAAAATATACACACATTTGTATAAAAATCTACTACTTAAAATATATTTTGCACAAATACAAATACTTTTTATTGAAAACATAGTTATTTTTTCATGCTTAATGAAAATGGCAGTATTTGGTATATTTATAAATGTATAAAGAATATATTATATACTCAATAATACATTGCAAGTACTTAATGAAACTTATATTTCAATACATATATAGACCTGTGTATAAAAGTGTAATTAAAAGGTGAGAACTGTCATGATTGGGACGTCTGGTGTGGCTGTTTTTGTGGTTTTTGTGGTTTTGTGCTCTCAGAGGATCCCTGACGGCTGCAGCTGCCTCCTCTCACACACCTGCAGCGCATTTGATCCTCAGCGCCAGCTCAGATACTCTGATCTTCTCTCTACTCGCTGCCAGATTATTTCGTCTCCTTGATGTGGTACATGGTCTCTCAGCCAGCGCTACTACCTGTGATTCTCGTCTCTTGTGTCTAAATAACTTTGTTTCTCCTCGACCTCTCCAGTGATCGACCTACCTTCAACTTCCAGCTCCACTGCCCCCCAGCCTCCAGCACCTCTGATACCTGCCTACACTCCACTGTGGATCCTCTGCATTACACTGACCAAAGCCTCAGCTGACACCACTGTGAGACACTGCCACTACACCTGCTGAGCCACCTGCTGAACCACCTGCTGAGCCACCTGCTGAGCCACCTGCTGAACCACCTGCCTGAGCCTGAGACATTTTCACTGCCTTCAAAAAGAGCATCCAAAATAAATGACTTTAATCATCTCCCTGTCTTGGTGTCCGCTTTTGGGTCCTACAAACAGCCAACAGGACAAACCTTTTATCCCCTCGCCTCACTTCCTCCTTTTGAACCTCAATAATACGTAAAGCCACTAGAGGTCGCTGCATAATGTCATTATTGGTCATAATCACCCTCTCTCTCTGTCTGTGTGGTTGTTTGTCTGATGAGGACGGGCTGGATGACATATTAAACGTGATTATAAACCACCTCTGTGCTGTTCAGTATGTAATAAGTTGTATTTAACTGGAGTTTCCTATTAAAGACAGGTTTAGTAATGTGTGTTGAAATCATTTGTCATTAATAAATGCTGTTTTTAATGATTTATAATGTATTAATCCATTAACAGCCTGTATGAACTTCTCTTCTACACGCCTTTGCATGGTTCTTGGCTATAAGTTGAGTTCTGCTGTGAAGCTGCTGTGTCTCCTCACAGCCAAAGGGAAATAGCTGTAAGGCATGAAATTAGACCAGTTTTACTGTGCAGGAATCACACCAGCACTACCATTATTCAAAATGACAGTTAAAACCTCTTGGAACAGGTCTCTGCTGTTATCAAGCGTTGTTACTGGCTCTTGTCCTTCTTCTCACTTTTCAAAACACTTTCACATGCCACAGGAAGCAACAGGGTTTACGGGAAACGTGGTCTTAATTTTGAGAGAAAAAATTGTTACAAGTAGCACCTTTTAATATACTTTATGGGAACCAAGTTAAGCTTGCCCATGTGGTTTTGTAGCTGGACGGACGCCGGCTTGAATCCTCGCGCTCGCTTTTGGAAATCTGGTTCAGGAAAGAATGAGTAATGCTCTCGCTTCTTGCACAACTCTGATATTGGGATGAGTGAGGCAGGTGACCCCCAGCGGCTGCAGTGGAGAGGACTCTGGTTGTGGGTGTGTGATTCAGAGCTGGAAAAAGAGGTTGCATGTTCAGCACCCTTTCCCTGAATAAATAAGGGTTTAAAAAGAAAGTCAGCATGTCCATGTTTCCACCCCGGCACTGACTCATCTCTGCTGGGGTTGGTTGTCCTTGTCAGCTCGTCTGGTGTCTGGTGGCACGAGGCGAGGCCAGACGGATGACAATTCAGCATTTCTGACTGCTGTATCCCTCCTCGTTTCCTCCTCATCCTCCGCTCTCCACATGGTTTTCATTTTCTGCGCAGGCCGCAACGCCAAAAATCAGTACATCCCTGGCAGTCGATCATCACGATAAATTACACATTTTCATCTACATTTAGGCTGCGTTTTGGTACCGGATCCACTACTGACTGACAGATATTTAATGGATTGAAAAGAGGGAAAGAAACAGAGACCCCCCCTAAGGTATTTTATAGTTTGTCTTTATCTCCTCTGTGCTTCTGTCCATTGTGGCAGAGGGGAAGTGGTTTTCTGCAGTGTGGGCCATGTTGGCTACAAACACCAGAGACAGACAGATAATTACACTGTCAGAGTTGGGAGATCCTGCCATTGTGTGTGTGTGTGTGTGTGTGTGTGTGTGTGTGTGTGTGCATGCAGACACATCCTCACTAATCTGCTCTTTGTTTTTCACTGATATAATTTGTCTCTGTTTTATTTTATCAGAAACAACCCTCTTCACACTGAAAATCAGTCTGAGCCAACAGCATTTTCCAACCCTTTTAACCCGCTCTTGACTCTTTGCCTTTGTAGTGCTTCACACAGACATACTCTTTGGCCGAGTCCCAAAAGTCTGGACTTCCCTGGGAGAGCTCCGGCTCTGAACCGCACGCTTCCAGAAACCACGGCGAAGCTGGGAGATGTCCCTCAGAAGAAAATGAACAACTCCAGGACGGCTCCCATGAGAATTTTCTGGAGCTCCACATAAATTATGTGGCTTTTCAACACGTGACAGTCTGCGTTTCACCACACTGGGTGGCACTGTAACTTTCAGAGGACGGTTGGAGGAACGTCCCCGGACACTTCCCTGCTTTCCACTTTGATCACACAGAGTCCAGCGGTTACATGTTTTCCAAACCTGTGTAGTAGCCAATACGGAAATGAACAATGTGCTCAAATACAAAGGATTTGATATTAATTTGATCAATAAATGCTTTCTACCACACAGAATATGCAGTGAGACATTATATTTTGACTTGAATCCTGAGACTCCTGAGGGAAAACGTGGTAAAGACAATAACTCATATTGTCAGTGAAGTGCCTTTATAGCTCCTGGCTGATGCAGTGTGACTGCTCGGTGGCCAACTGAAGGCTTGTTTGAAACTCTGCATGTGATTCGGGGTTGTGCTGCGAGGACTAAGCAGGCTGAGCAAAATACAGAGGCTACAGTATTCATTGTTCCAGTTTAAAATGAGTTTGTTCTGATTGAAAGACATTTATAATAACTCACGATTTGACAAAAGAAAATGTCCTTTTCCTGTTTACTCCCATATATACTGCAGCTAAACACCAGCAGCCTGCCACTGATGGTTTCTTCTTAATGTTATGTACATTTCTTTAACTGTTTGATGTCGATCTTTAACACATATTGTACAGTATGAAGAAGATCAAGGTCAACCCAAGTTCAAGCAGTGCAAATCAGTTTAAAGGACTTTTTATTGTTTTGTTTTGGCCACTATGTAGAATAGGTGGATATTTGCCTTAGATTAATACCGCAATATATTTTTTGGATACATTGCGATACATAATATATCTCTTCAATATTTTGAAATCTCATCAAAAACATGCTTCATAAATGCCAGGAAAAGTGAGACCCTTGACCTAAATTCGGATTGTCATGAAATTCGCAGGAATGATGGGTCTCAAGGATTTATGCAGGAAATATTTTTGTCAGAATTTTTACCGCAACAGGAAGTCGGCCATCTTGAATGGTGTGCGGCGAATTTCATTTTTCCGACGCTGTTATCGGGACTTTAGGATGTTCGCAGACTCATGAAATTTGGCCCGTAGCTTCTTACCCATGGGTACGTTAATTCAATACCACAACTGCGCTCATGCGCAGCATGAAAGCTCAGTAGTGCCACCTAACGCCCCCCTTATGGCTTTTCCCATTCATTTTTTTTCATTTCTATACCTCGTACCTAAATATTTACCTATACTATACTCTAAATATTTACTATTAATTTTTTATTAATTTTTATATGCAAATATTAGCATTTTAGCTCAATAGCTTCCAGGTCATGTGATCAATTGACTCAAAATCATGTTGGGATCATGTAACTGCACTGGCTGCATGAGATACTCCTCTTGTTTTTACATTTTACATCTTTTAATATTTTTTATAAATTTTTATTAGCGAAAATTAGCATTTTTAGCAAATATTAGCATTTTAGCTCAATAGCTTCCAGGTCATGTGATCAATTGACTCAAAATCATGTTGGGATCATGTAACTGCACTGGCTGCATGAGATACACCTCTTGTTTTTACGTTTTACATCTCTAAATATTTTTTAGCAATTTTTATTATTTTGTATTAATTTTTATATGTAAATATTAGCATGTTAGCTCAATAGCTCCCAGGTCATGTGATCAATTGACTCAAAATCAGTGTGGGATCATGTAACTACACTGGCTGCATGAGATACGCCTCTTGTTTTCACGTTTTACATCTCGAAATATTTTGTATTAATTTTTATTAGCAAATATTAGCATTTTTAGCAGGGGACTCCATAGCGCCACCTAACGTCGATTTGTCCCCCCGAACTGTTTCTCGGATCGTCTTGAAATTTACAGGAGTCATGGGTCTCAAGGATTTAGGCTGGAATTATTTTTGTCGGAATTTTTTGCCGCAACAGGAAGTCGGCCATCTTGAATAGTGTGCAGCGATTTTCATTTTTCCAACACATTTTTCGGGACTTTAGGATGTTCGCAGACTCAACCAAATTTGGCCCGTAGCTCCTTACCCATGAGTATGTTAATACAATACCACAACTGCCCTCATGCACGGCACGACAGCTCAGTAGCGCACCCTAACGCCCCCCCTTATGGCTTTTCCCAATCAATTTTTTTTCATTTCTATGCCTCGTACTTTATTTAACTTGTCCTACAGATTTAGCTACAGACTTCACACTCACTAAACATCATCTTCAGACCTTGACGATGACACCTTGTCAAAAGGTGTCACTGCGGCCCGACGTACGTGGGGGGGCGAGGGCCCGTTCATCGCTGCTTGCAGCTTTAATTTACGTTTGTGTTTGATCTCGTGTTGCCATCGTACTAATTGTAGCTGTGCTTTTCATTAACTCAAGAAGTCCAAACCTATAAAAAAGTGAGAAAGCTCTGTGCTTTCCTGGTTTCTTACATTCTTCCTTAAGACCTAAAATATGTCACAGGCATCACTCGAGCTGCTTTGGTGTGGGTCCCTGAATAACAAAAGCTGAGTTATTATTGTTATCCTGGCTAACAGGGTCAGCGACTTGTCTCGCTCAGGTCATGGAATGAAAAATGTTGAAAGACCCGATCTAAGCCATCATTTGTGTATCTAACCCTCAGAAATGCAATTTTTCTGCCAAGCAGCACTCGGTCACAAAGATTTGACCAGCCAGGCCGAAACAATGGTCTCCTGTCAGCCTGATCAAACACTGGTAGGAAAACACAGAGTGGCTGCTTTCATGACTTACAGCCAGGCTCAGAACCAGCACAGTTAGTGGGCACACACACACACACACACACACACACACACACACACACACACACACACACACACACACACACACACAAACGCATTACCATATCAGTTATGCATCCGATATGCATGCATGCTTTCAATTCAAAACACAGCAGGCATGCACGCTCGCAAGCATGGATGCACACACGTACCCCAGTGGCCCCAGTCGCTGTTTTCCCTCCAATCCTTGTTTCACTGGTGTTGAAATGACTTTACAAGTTCGCCCGACCCCTGATCGACGTGTTCTGGGTTGTTTTGGAAGCTTTAACCCAGTCCAGAGCCACAGTTCACATTAGGGTCAGGCAAATCTGTGTCACAGGACATCAGAAAGCTGAGGACTGACCACAAAAAAGTAAAGTGTGGATCCACCAAAGGCATATTTATCTAGTGTCATTATGAATATGCAACATGATTTGAATTCCTTGATTCCCAACAACAAGAACGAATACAGGTCTTAGTTGAATCCTGGTGAGGTTAACTCGTCTTTCCCTGGTCGCTCCTCTTGACCCGTCACAAGGTCACTCGCTCAGGTCTGGCATCCTTTTCTCGAGCACTGGGCTCATTGATGGTTGCAATTAATTTAGTTTAACGAACACAAAGCTAAACCGAAGTACCTGAGGGTTGAGGGTTCACTGTCCATCACGGTCTCAATGAGAAGTTGTCCATCATCAGCAGCATGTCACTGTCATGCTTCCATAACTCTGCTCTCCCTTCCTCTCCTCGGACCGGCTCATATTAGATAAGACCTGCCTTCTCGAAGCTCGGTAATCAATCAGAAATGACAAATGACAACCTACAGTGTCACACAGCATAACAACCTTCAACAGCTTCCATGGCAACACAATGTTATCCTGAATCCTCCAGACTGACAAGCTCAAAGACATATATTTTATACCTATATACCCGAGAAATATAGCCTGAGCTGTGTGCACTAAATATGACTGACATGTTATGAAGTGTTGGAGAAGATGGATCCTGAAATTAGGTGTCAGTGTCCGAAGCTACCTTGGGTTTCTCTCCGTCTATTACTGTATGTTGATGGTGTGGTTACTGCTCAGAATGACGAGCAGGATACAGCGCAATAATATAGTTACCTCTCGACAAGGTCTGACTCATTTAATAAAAGCAATGTCTAACCAAACAGGACTGAAAATAAAGAAATCAGTTGTGTACAGCCTACCAGTGACTGAAAAGGACACCTACTGCTTAAGTGGTTAATACAAAGAGAGATAAAGATAATAATGAATAATGAACTTCATTTATATAAAGCCTTTAAAAACAGAGTTTACAAACAAGCAAAAGCAGGAAACTCAGGGAGATAATATTACAGGACAAACACGCACAGGGAAGCCTGGTCTAAGGTAAATTAAGACACAAAAAGACAATGTGGGTCATTGCAAGTAAAATTAATTAAAGCCATAAAACAGGTAAGATCACAGAAAAAAGGAAGAGAGAGGAAAAGTAACGTGGAGATAAAAAATAAAAGAATAAAATCAATATAGGACCCTAAGAGGACGACATCACGTCAGAGGAATTAAGAGCAGATAAAAACAATAAAGGATGAGAAATAGATTAAAAATAAAACAACTAAAAGCAGTAAAGGACGGAAGAAAACAAAGATGGGACAGTTTAAAGGAAAAAACGACAACAACCTCTCTAGAACGCTCTCCTGTAGGTTCTCATGTGATTCACACTGTCTTCATTCTCATCATACCGTTCAGTGACCCCTCGCGCTCTTTATGAAAGCATCTGCATTTTTCAGGTTTTTCCTTTAATTTGTCATCTGTCTGTACAAGCCAAACAGACAGGGCCTCGCTGCAAAAGAAACAAAAAACATTGGAAAGTAAAAATGCACTTGGACAACATGTGTGGTCCGTAAGGGTAAATAATAGGCCAAGAGGACGTAGTATTTATATTTCATATAATATCTGTCAGGTTAGCAGAGTCTAGCAAATTGAAGGGATTTGTTGGTCGGCTTCCCTTCTCGGTCCAGCTGACTTCTCTCTCCCTCACCACTTCATCTTGTCGGTTGTTCAGCACAAAGTGAACAGTGAAACTCTGATGCTGAGTGACACAGTGATCCCTGTTCTTCGGCGTCTGCCAACAAGCCGAGCAACAAACTGTGACTGTCTATTGTAGCATAAACTCTCACACTCTGTGAAAAGGTTATGTAATAACTCACTAGCGATTTTTTGCTCCTTCTGCAAATTATCCAGCGCTGTGGTCCATACGAGGAGGGATGGCTCGAGTGTGAAAAACCGGAATGATTTAAAATGTTTTGATCCATCGCGTTAGGTCGTGGTGTTCTTCTGTGCAGCCAAACTATTTCAGCTTTTGAACGACCATATTTCTCCAGCTGACTGGCTAGTTGAGCGCTGCTACAGTAAAAATGTGTGTTTTCTGTGCAGTTCAATAGCTTTAAAGATAGAATAAGTAACATTTCCGCTCTAAAATGTCTACAAACAACTGTACTAACATCATCCCAAATGTTTCCATAGGGAATCTGTAATTTTACTCAAGGTAATGGTATGTTTCATTTAGTCGCCGGTCGCAGTAACATCCAGGAATAAATATCAGATGATATGTCAGAGAGTGAGGAAGGAAGTTAGCGAACATATTGAAACACAACTTTCCATGTCTGTGAATATTTTTCCCTGATCAGATAGATTTTCATCAGCAACAGTAGCTGTTGGACAATGAAGACGACACCTCCCTTGATCCCACATGACTTACATCATGTGTTTTGTTTTTGATTGAGAGACCCCTGGTGGCAGATATATTACATACTGTGTATTCATAGCAAGAGTATACAACTTTTGAAAGAAGGAATCACACAGTCGTCCACTAAATAAAAAGTTGAATTCATAGATGATAAAACATTCTGGCTCAATTCAGCAATAGCCTTACTTGGTTTGCTATGACTAGTTGCTTTTCGTGGTCAATTTTGCAGCTAGTTTTTCCTGATACATACGTGTGATTTACACTTTTTGCTAAAAATATAGCTTGCACCAAGATATGTCAACTAACAAATTAAATTAAATGAATTTTGATGCACAATTATGCAATTTTTTCCCACCATAATTTCTACTCTGACCTTCACGATCCCCTCGTTCCAATAAATAAAATCACATATGTTAAAAGCCATTTAGTAGCAATAGTAGCAATATAGATAAGAGCTTTTATTATCAAGTCCCTGATGTATTTGTTGTGTGCACATGGTGCTACGTTTTCATGCTATTGGCTGCAGTGTTGTACAACATTGGGCCAAAAAAAGGCAGCAAAACAGACCATGAGCTAGGAAACATGGATTTTACAGTGCGGCTCGGGGCCACATTTTATCTCCGAACTCAACCTGAACTGCACTGAGGTTGTTTTACCTGTCAGGTAGTTGTCACTATGATACTATATACAGTGTAGAGGACCGTGAAAAGGCATTCTGCGCTCGTAGACATAAAATAGAAATATATTTAAAAATATTTTATCTATGGTTTAGCACATACTCTTACAGCACTGGAGTTTCATCATGGCAGCAACTACTAGTCCTATTTGTTCTGAAAGCACCATGTTAACTGACGTGACCAAGCACAACCCAAACCCCGACATCATTTCTAAACTCTTGTCCGATCCTGGCCTGACCTGTCGAGTCCCAACAGGTTTGGGTCGGGTATACATGCTCTCATGGATGTGAAGAATAAAGATTTTAATTTCTTTTTTAATCAGCTTTTCAAATGTCTAATGAGGAAGTAAATATATTCAACTCCTCTGTCAGGTCTTGAGGATTCACGTCACGTGTTTTTAAGAGTAACATTGAATGTCAACAAACAAAACTCCACAAGGACTTTAAGGTGTCATGACACACAGCATGACATGAACACTGACTTCAGGATACCCATCCCAGACGAAGCATCCCGCCGTGCATTATCACCCGTGGTCAGAAGGCCTTTGCCTAACTCGTGTGCTATGCACGGCTTTGGCGCGGCTTATCTCGTGTATTTATCCAGCGCTGATCCACTGTAGCTCTGCCTGGAAGCTGTAGCCTAGTCAGGAATTCAGAGTTGTGACAAGGTTTACGTTGGCCGAGCCGCCCGAAACTGGAGCTGAGCGCCGCAATGCAGTCAAATAAATCATCTAAAGAGAGAGATGGTGCAGAGAAAGACAAACAAATAGCGTTTTACAAAACAGTGTTTCCAGCAATGGTCTTTCTGGCAAGAGACAGCGAGAGACGGAGTGAAAGAGAGAAGGGCAAAAAAAGGGCTCTGACACATACAGACAGAAAGAGGTAGGGTCCACAAGAGCTATGTCAGGTACTCTTTAAGTGAATTTATAGTAAAAACTTTAGTTAGAGATGGCGTTCTTCAGTGTCATTATGTGGTCAGCGGTTTCATTCATACCTCCGAGCTGTCTTGCACCAGTTAGACAGCCAATCTTCTCCTCTGTTTAAACAATGGCTGATTTTCTAGGAATTGTCAACCGAATGGGGTCGGAGGAAAGAGACTGAGATGAGCTCACAGACGGAAAAACAGAGTAATGACGACAGGGATAGTGAAGAGAAGCTAGAGGACGGGAGAGAGACGCTCATGTGGCTTTAAATCAGCTACGATTCTTTTGTTCATCAGAACAGGCAAAAAGAAAAAGAGAGACAAGAAAAGGAGAAATGAAGACAGATAGACACAAGGAGAGAAAAGTAAAGCATTGTGAATGACACAGCAGAACCCAGCGGGCTTTTGTAACAACACCGGGTCTGATTGGAGCAAATTACTCCTCTCTTTTCCAATCAGTTTGAGCATGAATGAATCCGTTCCCTCTGGACACCAGCCATCAAAGGCTCAATGCAGCATTTAGAAATGCTCCCCCTCGTCTTCTCAATAGATGTTAACATGTTGAAGCACATCTCATGATTGTTGCCTAACGCAAGACTGTATTTTCACAACACTCGTTACAGACATACGACATATTACTGATTTCTTTGCAAAATGTGTTTTCAGCGGAAATATAATTGTTGCCTGCAACTCTTTTTGTTTCTCAGGTTACGGAAGTGTAACATGCTGCACAAAGGTGTTAGGGAGGAGGCCAAGCAGGTGGAGGGTTTACAAATGTATGTTTTTCCTCACATACAGTAAATTACTTTGTTAAAGTTAGGAAGAGATTTTATTTTTCATTAAATCTCGATAAAGTGAACAGATCTTATTTCTTGCATCATGTCAGCATTGACTTTTTAAACACTATATTTATTTAAGATTACAACATATTCCTGAACATAGCCAGACAATCATGTTTTAGTTGTAGGATGTTGACATTGAACATCTTTCATTAAACATCTTAATAAAAAATAGAAGAAGAACTAAAATCAAATGAGAAAAGGTCTGTCCTAATTGTCAAGTGTTAAAATGTGTATAATATAATTTGTGTATTTGTGTGGAGTCAAAAATTAGGGAATGACAGAGTTAGAAAATCGGCAAAATCTATCAAATCTGTTTAAGCTATCAAAATGTGCATTTAGCCTGGGAAAGTACAAACTCTAGTGACTCATTTAAACTTTGATTCACTTTTCTATATTAAGGTATGGCGAAGCAACCAGGCTCCAAATAGGGTCATAGCACCATTTTCCCGATTAATTACGCACATTTTAATGCATTTTTGTGTATGTGTGATCAAAACTGCAGCACAAGTTACAGTAGGCACCAAAACAATCTGTCAGAATGATAATGAGTGTGTTGAATAATAAATACTGTGCAATGTACTTTATACACCAGGAATAAACACTACATTAAACAAATGGTTTTAAAGAAAAGTTACTGGTATCCAAAGAAGATAAAACACCAAACATGCATTTTTGTTTTCGCCCCGTGTCCAAAGTAAAATATGTTACCATGAAATGTTACATGCTTCATTCTTTACACTGGTTTACAAATAGTAGGTAGGTTATGAAATTACTTAAAAGAGGTTTGAAACTTCAATCGATTGATTTTCAAATTCACCTGATTATGATACAGTAATAATAAGCTGTGATTTAAGAGTTGACTGCTGATACGAAGCATTCCTGAGCTGCGTTTTGAGCTTGTCAGACCCAGAAAACAACCCAAAAAGAAAATTCTGCCAATGAGAAAACAACTAGTGTATTTTAAAGGTTAGACTTTGGCAGCTGAATGACTCTGAGATCTTCAGTGTAACATCAGCAGTTGTTTTTTAAAACACTCTGACCATCAGGATGCACGATGAATCGCCTGCACAGACCCTGGTCGAAAAAAATGTGCTCTTTGTGTCATTACATCCTGAGCGGTTTCATTCATGCCTCCAGGCTGTGTAGCACCGTCCAGTCAGTTCCTCCTCAGTGTTTAAACAAAGGCTGATTTTTTAAAGAAACATCCACTGATGAGAGTCCGGGGAGAAGGAGATAGATAGCCTGACAAACACGGTTCACTCCACACCCAATTTGGAAGCGATCTGACTTTCTTGTACTGATATAATCCAGCCACAATGTGCAATGACCCATTTTCGAGAGCCGGAAAGAGTCATTTGATCAAATAAATACATCGGAGGGAAACAGTTAACAGGTGTTGTCCGGCCATGAGTGGATACTCAGGGATGTGACTCTATATTTTGAAAATCACAAAGTCTAAGATATAACAGTCTAGTTTTTTCATTATGCATTCGTTTAAGATTGAACGTGTGTTTCCTCCTGTAAGTGCAGACACTAAACATGCACCCTGGCTGATGTGAATGTTTGAGTGTTATGATTGAGACTAATTTCACAATTACAGACTCAGAGAAACGGTGGTCACGCTCAACATACTCATATCATACTTCCTCTCCCTGTTTCAGTTTTGTTCTCATGTCCTCATTAATCTTTGCTATAACCTTAAAAGACTCAGAAAAGACTCATTTTCCTTCTCCCCCTTTGTTCTTTCACTCTTATTCATCTTCAGTTTTGGCTTTCTTTTCTTATTTTAGTCATTGTCATTAGTCATAGGCGATAGAGATCCATCGTCCCTGTAACAGTGTGCATTAGCTGTTGCGTTACCATTAGTGTGTATAATTCTGGGACATTATTTTTGTAATGCATGAATCACAACTTAGTAATTCACGCTATAACCAGGCGAGGTTTCAAGTGACATGCAATCGGATAAAGCAGCTGCTGCAGTATAAGGAACAACCTCAGGAGTCGTGCCTTTGGTCCCCGACCAGCTCGAGACATCGCTGCCCAAGAAGAAGAAGTGTAACGATCCAAGATAAAGTATATGGCCTCTTGGGCTGACTGTTACAGATCATAACAGGGTCAGACACACAGAGGCAGGCAGGTTGAAAACAAAAGGGCTGATGTCCAATGTGAAATCTAAAGTCCAAAATACCAAGAAGGCAAAGGAAAGTCCAAGAAAGAGAAATACAAAACTGAGGACAAACCAGAAAACCACGAGGGACAGATCAGGACGACACGAGGACCGAGGGCCGGAGATCAGGGAACAGGCACAGGAGCGCAGGAGACATGTGGACGGCAACAGACGACCGACAAAGATTGAGGGAAACAACACAGGCTTAATATTGATTTTCCTTGGGAGTGCAGAGTTTCATTCTTAGTGGCAAAATATGCCATTTCCAATAAAAGAAATTAAAAAGGTAATTGGCAGGACTGTTTTCACAACAGTGAAATAAAATGATCTCTGCAGAAAATGTTAGCATTCATTATTTTTTTATCATCTGTGTCTTTAAGCTCCTAGAGAATAATAAAGTAATAAGAGATGACAGACTGTGTGTGTGTGTGTGTGTGTGTGTGTGTGTGTGTGTGTGTGTAAGTGTTAAGCCCCATTCATGCTTTGTTTTCACTGCATCGCTCCGATATTGGTACCAGCCCACCATGGACTCTATCCAAAGCTAAGAAAAATAGCCTTAAAACTTTGTACATTCTACTCAATTAAATGTCATTACATGTGTGTAAGCTATAAAAGTTAATAGAAAGTGTGATTAACTCAGTGTGCAGCAGTACACTGGCTGTGGTTGGAGTCCGACTGTGCTTCCACTGCAGTAAACTCCATTCAAGGTCGCGATTTGCAGGCAGCGTTCGGAGGAATCTGGATGTGGGTTGAGAGTCTGAGCAGCAACTGAAAACAGGATTTATTTGGAATAGAAACTGCCTGATAGCGAACTAATCAAACAAATCCCTTTTTTCTTGGTTCTTTGGCCCCGAGCTAACATAATAATTCTTTCTATTTTTCTTCCCTTTTGCAGCATCAAAACCTTTTATTCTACCGTTCCCCACTCCGCGCTCCATGTCATCACCATATATATACAGTCGAGTGTATAAATGCCGCGTTGTACTTCATAAGAGAACGCTACATCATAAATAATGAGAGCCATGCAGGCTTCTGTGCGTCTTCTGGTGTCAAAATACAGTAAGTTAAGCAAAGTTCAAGTAGGTGAAGAAAAAAGAAGGAATCACTTTATTCCACAAGTGTTGCATTAAATTCAGTGTGTAAGCCTGGTGGAAATGAGGCTTACAAGAGCTTCAGCCTCCGCTTGTCACAGGAGACTGCCGTGGAGCCAGAGTGCATTTACCGTTTCTTTTTTTTCCTTTTTTTTTTTTTTTTTTTTCAGCTTTCTTTTCACGCCATTTCTCCTCCTAACTCGAACCATTCCACCTTGGCTGCCGGCTACCAGAGAACAGAGGTCGTTAATTGTGCTCTAGACTCACATACACAGATGGAGGACCGATGCGCACACGCAGGAAAGTGCACTCAAGGCAGGCGCACACACGGCAGAATGATAGTAATTGAAATCCTAAGTGTTGGGTATCCGGGAGTGAAAGCAGGAAGAAAGTCTTAAAACGCTGCTCTCCTGAGCATCCTAAAACACTTTTATTGACTTTTATTGTGTGTTTGTCTTTGTGTGTATGTGTGTGTGTGTGTGTGTACATATGAAAACATGCATATATTTTATTTTATTTTTTCCTGCCCAGTGTGTTCTGGCATTGTTGCATGCACATGACACCATTTGGTTGTAAAATATGTACCAGAAGGGCTCGGTATTGTTTGAGGGCTGAGGAGAATGTTTCCCTCGAGGATCATGGGATTGAACGAGGAGGCTGGCAGAGCGGCTAAATTACAGAGAACACTGCACAGACCTCATCCCGGGGTGCAAAATCACTCCGAAAACAAATGATGTAGCAACATTTCGCATTTTATGAACCCGCAAGCTTATGGCTGCAGCTTTAAGGAAGTGGCCTCGAGTTCATTTATGTGAATATGAGGGATGTTTTCCTGCGGTGAGTCCACCTTGTTTCCATTCTCCACGAGGAAAAAAAAACCTGTACTCCGTTCTACCAAAACAACAACAGCACATAAAGAGAAAACCTCTGAGGCGATTCAATCATATCAATAATCAATTTCCACGCACACACGCAGGCTCAGACAACTCGGACACCAGCTACACTTTTTCACAGATTTTCAGTTTCACACTCACGAAACCCAGCAGGCTAAAATACTGCAGCTCAGCCAATCACAGCGCAGAGGTTTTTAGCCCTCGCAGGGGAGCCAGCCAATTAGAGAGACCGGTAATGTGGCCCATATGAGCAGGGGCTTCTGGGTAGTCCCAGCAGGTGTCGCCTTGATTATGATCTGACACTCTTGTCGGCTGCAAACTAGAAGCATTCCTGACACACACAGGAGTGAGTTCGACAACAAACTGTGGATGTGATGCGTTCAGGAGCTGAGGTACGCTTGTCTTTTCAACGACGACGCCTGATCATACAGATTGTTGACTTTGGGACCACACAAGGCTTAGAAACAGCAACTCAACAAACAAAGTCCAACTAGACTAGACTTTATCTCATAAGGCGATAAAAGATTCACAAATAAAACATAATTGCATCAAGAAATACTAAAAGAAATCCTCTCAGTCATGGATATTAATCATGTTTTCAGCAATCATGTTTGGTTTAATAGGAGTTAAAGCATTCTGTCCTACTATTCCACCGTCAATGTGACTTGGAGGATCATAAAAACATGTTACGGCATCCCACTCGCTCTCATGACGCCTTGTGTTCATCTCCCGTGGCTGTATTTAATTAAATGTGCCTTCTCCCTGCGCCGTCTCCCTGTTTACATTTCATGTCCTACATGGTGTCTGTAAACATCGCTCTCTCTGTTTCTTACGGAGGAGAAAACAAATGTCTGCTATCACTTCCATGCAGCCGCAGTGATAACACGCATCGCTCTGGAGTTTATTTGCAGGAATATGAATTGTGTTTTGTTTTCCACATGGGTTTCTACATGCGCTTTCTATTACACACAAGGCAAAAAATAATATGTTCCTACCCGGTGGTTTTCGCCACACATGAAACGAGGGCATAATGAGTTTTTTGTTTTGATACTGTTTTTCCATCTTTTCCCGTACGATTGCGAAGCCGTGCAAAACGTTTTTACCTTATATATCTTTATCTGTTAGTACTCACTTTATTTAAACACACTCACTCGCACCGCAGAGACATTCTCATTTAAATAAAAAATGCTTTTGCTGTTTTACTTTTAAAAAACTACGGATACATGTTGGCCAATCAAGCGTGTTTAGTCCTAGAGTATGAATGCTTAACCAAATAATTAATGCAAACAAAACCAATGACAGTTGAGCAGTGTTTCAACAGAGAGTGCTAATAAGCAGTTTTAGCGTGGCCTCTAAATCCGACCTCAATTGCACCAGTATGGCCCTGAAGGAATATTATGGGAGCACGATAATTAGCTCGAGACTTCATATCGCTCTGCCCGTATGGTTTCTATACAGCCAGCAGCAAGTCAGCTTATCTTAGCGTAGACACAGACTGGAAACCAACACCTCTGAAGCTCACTAATTAACATGTTATACCGTTTGTCTAATCAGAAGTGAAACAGAAGTGTAAAAGCGACAAAGTTGTGGTCTCACAGAGGGTGAAGTCCTGGACTGATCTGTTAACTGCACTGGCTTCCTGGAGTGTCTACTGGTTGCCATGGAAACCTCACAATGATGTCAAGACTCCTGGCGACAGCTCAATATTTCCTGCAGAGACACGAGAGTGTGGCATCGAACTATGCATTAAAAACTTCCAGTGAATGATAAGCAAACATCAAGTTGTTCCTCTAACAGAGACACAGCACTTGGGGAGCGTTGTGTTTCCCTCTAAGCGCAGAAGAAGACGTGACTGAATTTCCAGAGTTTGTAAAAGCTTAAAACGCCCATAAAAACATGTAGATGGAAACACTTAAAATGATGTAGAAATTTGGCCCCCGTAGTTTCTGAGTGCAACACCACTGTTGTAAATACAGATCCCAGGTCTGTAACGATTTGTTGTGAATTGTTACAAACAAAAACAAAGATGTAATGTCGGCGCTGACTACAAACATTACATCATCACAGTGTTATTTGTTGAAAACTTGTATGTTGAAGTTACATAGTGCAGAAACAAGTGATAGAGGGGCGGAGTGGCCGAGACAGAGACACCGTTCACCCCCTTACAAGACAGCTGAAACTGTTATTCCAAGGTCAGAAAGTTACACGATGTTGATTTAAGATTGTTTCATGGGAACATAAGGAGCAACAGTGACTATGAGAGATACACCGTTTTTCAGGAGTAAAGGTAACTCGATGTTGATGTAAAAATAAAGTTGGCATAATTAATAATCAGATTGACTGTTTCTAACCACCTATTTATACATCAATAAAAGTTTCCTTCAACCTCAACATTCAGTAAAACAGTAAATGTAGACACAATGGGAATATTTTGACTGCAGGCTTGCTAGACTGTCCTCTCGTCATGTAGCTGTTGGCGGCATCAAACTGTCAGAGGGCTGTTTCTGCTGCGTGTCATTACAAAGATCAGTCTACACAGTGATTCAGGAAAAAACAAAGATCCTCTTCTATGGTTACCAATCCACATTATCAGAAATGTCTATCTTACTGAGTTGTATGTAAGCAGTATTTTACACATAAACACTATCATTTTCTCTGTGTTTCTCTGGTATACAGTATGTTTGGAGATGGAGACGCTTTCATTTACATTTCACTGTGTTCCTGTAAACACCAACAGAAAGCATGTTAACCCACACTGTAAAAAAAAAACTGCAAAAAGTCTGGCAGCAAAGTTTCCACATGGATACTGTGAAATTACAGTAAATAACCGTATCACAGAGAATGAGAATGCATAGCAAAGATTTAAAGCTATATTTTATTACTTTATTGTGCTCATCTTGCGTTTAAGTGGCCAGAAATCTTATGGAAACACTTTCAATGTCAAATGAAAAAATCTGAGGCACAGTTTCTCTCAGAAAATACACACACGTATATCATCTATGAGCATCAAATTATCACTTGAATATTTGATGTTGATGTTGTTTTTCAATGAATAAAGCAAACAAAACCCAAACGAGCTGCAGTTACATGTTATTTTCCCTCACCAGCAGCCCTTTAAGCTCCATCTATAGACGACTCCACAATACATTTAAAATGGCTCTTATCTCTAACCAAGGCCATATGATGCCACAGGGGGAGGTACATTTCTACTGCCTGGTGGTTTCATCTGAGGGGAGTTTGTTAAAGTCATCTATCCATGACATGACAGTCAGACCTCTAGCTGTGGTCGAAATCAAACACCCCCATCTTATCTCCACTTAAAGACCCCCTCCCCTAACCTCTTTACTTTGATCCCGTTTGATCTGAAGGGAAAGTAAAGGGGGAAGCTGAGGTGAAGGAGAGGATGACGGGACTCGGTTTGAAGCTGAAAAAGGAAAGAAGAACTGCGTGGTCCACGGGAATAAAAACAAGGATTGAAGAAGTGCATGGTTATTTATCATCAATCTATACATCTTTCATTCCCACGTCACACCAGGTTTAGACAGATTTCACCCCCATGTTTCTATGGCTACGAAGACACTTGAGAAGGACACTTAACCTGAAACCACCCACTCATTAGAAATCACTCTGTTTCCGACCAACACTTGAATTCCTGGAGTGTAAAGGTTAATGTCTGAGGCTCAGTGTGTACAGTATGTTTTTTTCAGTCATACACCGCAGATTATTTACTGTAGTCAGACAAATGGTGCAGCTGCAGGGCATCTGCTTTTAACTACAGTATTTCAAGAGACTGCTTTTTCATTGAAAACCCTTAAAGATAGATTTTTATCTCATTTGTGAACAATAACGTTCATTTTGTTTAGTTGTTTTTCGATGCAAAATTGTCTGAATGTTATTAAATATGACCAATAAATATAACGCCATACAGTGTAACCACTCAGCTACCAAGGTGCTCTTAAATGGGTAATTTGTGCAGATAGCAACATCAATAGAGGAGAAATTAATACAGCAGTGTTTCAAAGATTGCGTGCAATCACAGAAATCTATCTATCATGCTTAAGAACAATACGTTCACATTTTTCACATTGCTGGACTCACCACTACCTCGTAATTGCCCCCACCTCTTTCAAACTCCACGTGCTAGTTCGTTTTAAATGAACTTGTAGTTTCCAAGCCCAAGCTGAGATAACCCTGCTGACATCAGAGAGCTCTTCCAGAGCCACATGCAGACATTTTAGCGCTGGTTTTTAGAGGCTGAGTTGTCCTCCCCTTGATGAGCAAGCTGAACTTCACGAGTGAAATCTGCAGAGTGCCCTTTTAAAATAACGCCTGGAATGCTTGGAATATCATAAATTGAGGATATCTAACAGTTAAAGAGTATCCAGGGGAGTGGAAGGTCTGTAAATTTTAAATGGAGAGGCACTTTGGTCTCACCCACCAAACAGGAGAGGTCTGAAGTACATAGCTGCATGGCACAGTTAGTACATTCTCTGATTTAGCTAACTGTTGTTGGTGAAATAATACTGAAATGAAACGATTCTTCATTTTTATTGGGGAACCGCAGGGTTTCCCCCGAGAACCTCTGATGGGTCCCCCGTCTCCACTCTGACCGTCACCACAGCAGAAGGATGAAACACATCCACCAGATGTGGCAGGAACACACTCTGCTGGCAGTTTTATCCACGCAGACGAATCAAACAGCCATAAAAGGGTCAATCCTTTGTGTTAGGTTATCAACACAATGAGTAAGGGCTGACGGTTCTGTTTCTACCAGGATCTTGGATTAGCCTGTAACTGGATACAGGTGGGATTTCAGCGCACGGACACATGTGACAGCAAGATAAACACACGTTTAAATACAAAAATGAGGAGCTACACGCAGGCCGTAGAGGGTGAGGTGGCATTTTGAAGCACACACCTACCTTTCACCCCACATCTGAAAGTAATTCTGGGTCTGTGTGTGTGTGTGTGTGTGTGTGTGTGTGTGTGTGTGTGTGTGTGTGTGTGTGTGTGTGAGTGTGTGTGCGGTGGGAGGCCTGCCGGATTCCAGGGCGACCCCCCTCACCAGGATGGCGGAGGAAAGGGGAAGGAATGGAGGGCGGGTGGTGGCGGTGGTGGGAGAGGAGGGTAGAGGTAGGTAAGCGTTTTGGGAAACGTGGAGGGAACGGCAATTAAAATCCCCTTTTCTCCGTCCTTTTGATGGAATTCCCGGCGGAGTCGACTCAAAGCGGGATTAATCACCAGCCCTCATCCCCCTGAAAGCTACATCCCTCGCTCCCTCTTTCTTTTTCTCCTTCTTCCCTCTCTTTTCTTTCTTTACAAGTATGTGTCATTTCCTCATTAATATCCTGGGAAAGGAAATCGAGGGCCCGGGTAAGGCAATGTAAACTGTTTTTTTTCCTCCTCTGCTCGGAGCTTAAATAATTCCAACAAATGTTTAGTTGAAACTGTAAAGACCTGAGCTCTCTCTCGTGCTCGCTTCAGTAAACTGATGCAGAGATTACCACCAGATCTGACCTGAATAGACTTTTCGTGGCAAAGTTTACAGTGTCGTCTTAAACTTGACAGTGATTTGTGTGTGTGAGGGTGTGTGTATATGTGATAATGACTTGTGTGCTCGCTCGCACATGGGCACGGGCCAACCCTCTGACTCTTTCCCTTGTAGCCAAATGGCCTTGTTATCAATGTAAGCCATGCATTGTATTACAACCTGTAATTTAGTTTACATTGTGCTTGGGAAAGCAGTAAATTACATGGGTTTCTGCTCAAAATGAATAGCCGGCCGCTCCGCAGTTGAGACAAATGTCTTTGCTTTTGCTACTCGAGGCAGAATTTTTTGCTAACAGTGCTCTGAAACATATAATTTTGTCCCAAACTCCTGGCTTTTAAAAGCAAAGTACAGTGAAATCTAATAAGCCACTCTCAAAAGGGGTTTTCTCCTGCTCTGTCAGACGGAGGCTCGTTATTTAGCTTTCCCCCACTCACTTTTGGATAACGTTTCGACTCTCTGCCCCTTTCACACTCCCTCCTCTCAATCTGTCTTTCACTCTCCTCCTCTAAAACCAACATCCCAACAACCCTCAGGAAAACAGTGTGTGGATGTGCATGTATTTCATCACTTCCATTAATTGAGTCGGTGACTAACAGACTTCTATTGATGTTTAACGGTATCAGTCATCTCGTTCTGGCACGAGAAGAAGAGGCTAGTTATTACGCAGCTTTAGTTTCTTAATAACTTGCACATTGAGAAACAACATTTTCGTTCCGGGAACAAAAGGAGCGCTCACACATTTTTGATGTATTCTAAACTGTTATTATCTCGGGATACTCATTACTGATGTAGGCATAAACTCCCATCACACACAATAGATTTTGGACTTTGTTTCCAGTAAAAATCCACATAAATATTGAAGTTTCCAGTGTTGTGTGAATCGTTTTGGGATTAAAAGGGATGCGAGATTCAAAGATCAGCCCTTCAACACCACCCAATAAAAACAAACCCTTCCTTCCTGTGACCTCTTGTTAAAAAGGGTAAAATCCAAGTGTTACTTTTATCGTGTCCTCTCCTCTGGTGTTAATTTGCCAGTGTTTTAAAGGGAAATCTTTGACTCTGGAATCGATCTTCTATTTCTTTTTAATATGGAGAGACTGACTTTAATTGTAGAGCAATATTTATTAGTTTAAGAACAAAGAGGTTTGTGCATTGTGAATAATACATTTCTGTAATACTAAGATCCATTAATATACAATCTACCTTCTAGAGCTGCTGGTGGTGGAATAAAGTATAAATAAATAAAGTTTAACCCTTTATTTGTGTTTCCCAAAAGAATCTGAAGATCATCTTTGTTTTATGTGGAGGGGTTATAGTGAGTCACAAAATCACAAAAATGTTTAAAAAAGCACGGTAAAGACTGATTTGTTTACAAACAAGGTGGGAAAAAAGATTTACCAGAAATTTTAACCTAATAATTTTGGACAGCAGCAAAGATAGAGAAGCTAAAAAGAAATCAGAAAGAAGAAATTTGGCCATTCAACATCTCTGAGGGATAAAATTCATGTGAATGTTTCTGCACTGTTAAACTTAAATGTCTATGTTATATTTAATCTGTTTGATATCAGTGTGTCCACATCAGAAAAATTACAATATAGTCGGTAGAATGTGAAAGCAGCTTATTGCGACCCATATTTAAACTTCTTGTTTGGCAGCGGCCTCTAGTGGCTGTAGTAATTATTACAGCTGCAAAGAAGGAAGTCAGCAGAAGTAGTTTGCCATTTTAACTGTTAAAGCTTGTGCATGAAGGCGCGTCCTCTTCCTCTGAGCTGTGAAGTAATTTCCACCAAAATATGACAAGATAAAGCCTGAAGATGCTGTCAATCTTCCACCTTCTGTTAGCTTACTAACACCCGTGCAGAATTAATACTCTATTTAGGCTCACTCCCATATATTTGCAAAATTGTGGGTTTGACCTTCGGCACAAGTCTAACTCTCTCGTCCCCCCATATTTCCTGTCTATATCCACTGTAAAATAAGGCAAAATCTCTCAAAAAAGAATAACAAATGACTATGAAAGACTGCTACAGTTTCCATATGCCTCATACTGCTCCAAAACCCTGTAAATCTCCAGTCATGAGAACTTACCCCAGCCCAAATCTGCCTCACCCGCTGCCTCAATTGTCTTTCATTTACTTTCTCAGCTGAGCTCATCCCCACATCCATCTCTTCAGGCTTGTGTGCGTACGATCCC
The DNA here is from genome assembly GCF_965226575.1 of Pagrus pagrus. Lineage (NCBI taxonomy): Eukaryota > Metazoa > Chordata > Actinopteri > Spariformes > Sparidae > Pagrus > Pagrus pagrus. The sequence goes on along the minus strand of NC_140189.1, from coordinate 32,427,629 downwards.
CTCAGACGCTTAAAATCCCCTCTTCCTTATACTTTCCTGCTCAGTTCTATATTTTCTTCTTTATTTTGCTTTATCTGATCACAGCTATCCCGCTTTCAATCTCCTTGATCCGCTCCTCCATCCCTCCATCCACGCTCCCAATCCTACCTCAGCCTTTCCACCTCTCACATTCAGTCCAATCCGTCTCCTTGTTTCATCCCCAGGAAGCCCCCCCATCTGGATACTCGGTCTCTTTTTTAATCCATCCATCCGTCTCTCTATCAAGCCGAGTCTAATGTAATTTAATTCTAAACCTTTGCCAACAAAACTGCTTTGTGGAAATTGTTTTACAGATGAAAAAAATGAAACATTTTCATTCATCCATCCAGCAGTCCTTCAATCTCTCCATCCATCTCCTTATTCATCCACCCACGTCCCCTCGTTGTTTCACACTAAATATTTCCCCGCCTCAATGAGTGCAGGTGCTTTCCATTACATCCACACAAACATGCACATACAGTACATGCACGCACACACACACACACAAACTTTGAAGTACGGGGGCTTCATCAGATCCAAACTGCAGGAAGGGAGATGGCGGATCAGAGATAAGCCAGCAGCGTGGAGCCGAGCATGTTCGCTTGTGTGTGCGTCCTGCCGTGGGAGCTCGACTCCCGGTGAGTTGGTGTTGCCTGTTACCAGCAGGCTGGTGGCTTTGATGTCATGACTTCAGTGTCTCAGGCTCGCCGGAGTAAAAAACAGTGGAAATTAGAGCGCAGCTACAGAAGATTTATTTTATTAGAGTTCAGTCGGTCTCATATGTTCAGAAATGAAGTTGAAGTTTAGGAGGCCTGATAACAAAGATATAACGTGAACCCTATGTTGCACCAATATGTGACTCCAATTAAACCCTTAACTCTGGAGATATCTCCAGTGAGACAGTCAAATGACCATTTACAGACATGATGCTTACACTATAAAGGGGTGTCATCTTATCTTAGAGGAGCTGTATAAGATTACAGCTCCTGAGAGACGTGTACTATGGAGCAGAGCCATCTTTAAGGCTGTTGGGACCGGTCCAAACCAAGCTTCAAGTCTATTAATAGCAAATCTCAAGTCCTTAAGGACAAGTAACAAGACTAGTTTCTCAGGTAGCTGCGGGCTGACCTTAAAAATATCACTGCACAACTCTCTTCCAAAACTGTGTCTTTAAAAGGTTTTTTATGGGGTCCTTTCAATGGTATTGATCCAATAATCATCTCGAATGGCACTCAGTGGAGCGCATACCTCCAACAAGGCCCACCAGTCCCCTTTGGTATTCACTCATAGAAACCAGCCAACTAAATACTACATTTCATCAATATCCGTGCATTATTTAGCATTATATTACTGCCAAGTCAGGTGAAGTCCTTTGGAAATCAGGTCTATAGGACTGTGGGTCAAATGTCACAGGAGTCAAAGCCAAGTCTGAGATCGAGTCTTAGTTCCTTGTTTCTGTTCTTAAATTGGCAATAGATAGGTTTGTTAAATGTCAACTGGACAATATAGAATTTATAGACACAAATCACCACAGCTGAAGACGACATATTGGAGATGTCCAGCCGCATCTGTTTATGTAAGCGGCATTGACAACAACTGATGATGTACGAGGGTCTCGAAGGGAGATTTCAACCGCTACCCCCTGCAACTCTGTCGAGAGAAAGGACAAGGGATTGAGCACAAGTCTTAGCGACTCAGGAGGTAGAGCGGGTCGTACATTACACCACATTCCCAGTCATCACTGAGCAAGACACTCAGTTTCTCTTGATAACCAGACCAGTGTGTTTTTGTGTGAGCGACACATATACTGTATAAGCTCTGTTGGAGACGTACAAATACTCTGTACACTTTGCAACCACAGTTGGAGGTGATCAAGATTTATTTAAGAATGTATTATAGAAGAAATATATATATAATATCTTAGATCAGACCGGTGATCACCACATGCTTCAATCGCTCTGATTGTCCAGTCGGATTTTGTGAAACAAATGTGGTGTAAATCTTTCTGATGAATGTCTGTTGTATCAGAATCTGACCCGGGCACTGCCCCGTTCTCTTTTACAGGAATTGCTGCGGGGATAGCCACTGAGGAACAAGGGTCACACATCAAACACATACATCCAAACACACACGCCTGGGAGCTGCCCAGTTCAAGTGTAATCTTGTAGGGTTGACCATGGAGCAGCTCCTCTGGAGCAGCTGGGGGTTCTGTGTTTTGCTTCAGGGCAATGAGTTTTTGTAGAGGGAGACGAGAAGGGCAGCGCTTGATAATACAAAGGACACGAGAGCATGTCTTCTCCATTTCCTTTTCCAGGATCTCTGTGCCTCACCTGACTGCTTCTGCTGAGAGTTTGACAACCAGTTTTAGGATTCAAACTGATAACTTTCTGTTCTTACATTCTTCACTGTGTCCAGAGGGCAGCTCTGGACTTTTTTCTCTTTTAACCTCTGTGTCATTCATACTTCACCCATGTTTCCCCTACGAATCTGTTGTATTTTTTTCTTTCTTTTTTCTCTTCTCATGCAACTGGATTGCCAAAATAAATGGTTGTTTCTTTGGGTTCAATTTTCAATGTTTCTCTTGTCACAGTGCTGTGCCAATGCTCTGGTTAGGTTTAGGCACAAAAAACACTCTTAGGTTTAGGAAAACATTGTGTTTTGGCTTGAAATGCTTCAAATAACAGGACTGGAAATTGTCCTAAAGTCTCCTTAAAAGTATACAGTGGTGTCACATTTACAAATATTGGACAGTGGTGTCTGGCCTTGTCGCCTGCAACTCCACCACCGTCCTCTCTGCCTCCCATCATAAAAATCAGGTCATAAACATGTTATTTGAATGTTATATGACAGGTTTTGTAGAAATTTCAATACAGTACATTGCCTTTGTCACTTACAAATTTGAATGCATCTGTGGTTTGCAGAAACGTTAACTGCTAAAATTTTATCTTGGCGACTGGGCTGTCTTATGACTGTATATTCAGTTTGTTTACCCATCATACTCCCACTGAGTTGTCCTGCAGATTGGATTTAACGTGCCCTTATAGTGATAAAATCAACTGGCTGGTAACTCCTGTACATATTTCAATAGAGTGGCATCTCCCCTAATAATATGTCCAGTGTGGTTACAGTATTAACATTGTTTGCACATAATAAAATAACAAACATTGGACAGAAAATGTACCCACACATGCGGTCAGGTATGCACGTCTCATACCAGGCTGAAAAGCTGCATGTTTGTAATCATATCTTTATAAATGGTGCCGATAGCATCAGAGGCAAAGAACTGGGGGTGGAAATGAGATGCTGATAGGGTAATAGCATTACCATAGATCCTGTAACACGCATACGCACAGCCAGTTACACACACATACACACACCTGTGATGGTATTCCCTTGGTGGATCAGGTAACATGCTGTAAATTAGCCAGTGATCCATGCTGGCAGTTAAACGGGCTGAAGCCAGCTCAGATTTGTGTCAAAGCATTTCACAAGTGCCCAGTTTCATTAGAGATTTCTGTGCAGCAAAACATTTTCATCTGTTCCGATGCAGTTTTGATACTGATCTTAAAGTTAAAAACAAAACCATCTGTTGATGTAAAACCTGTTTTTGTCCATGAGCGTCTTTTTGTTTTGTTTCCATTGTGGAATCTGAACACAATTATTTTTATCGTCATAAAATCATTAAGACCCTCTGAGAAGAATCAGGCTGATATTAATACACAACTGAAAGCCTAATTTTAGCTTTTGGTTTTAAATTAACAGAAGTATAGTTTCCCTTGTAACACACTCATATGTGTGCACAAACGCACACACACACACACACGCTCATACACCACACACACACACGGTCCTTTGCTTTGGCATGGCTTTTATATCCGGCCACGATTTACGTCTGTTTTGATTGGCCTTCAGAGCAGAGTCAGGCGGGTTTGGAGGTGGCGAAGAGGAATGTGTCCACACAACACACACGCACACACACACACCAATTCATTTTCGCATCACTTTCAAATCTCTAAAAACACACACCCGCACCTCGCAAAAAACAGACCCTGTCTTTTATTTCTGTTTTCCCTGCGACGCTTCACGCAGACTAAAACACATCCGTTAACTTTACTTTCATATCTTAAACCAAACACACACACATACACACACACTGACACACACAGACACAGAGCAGGCAGGAATGTGTTGTTTTTACGGTGGAGCTGTGGAGCTGCTCAGTGCTCAGCACCTCCACACCGATAAGACTTCAGCTATCTGATAGAGAAGAATGTAGACAGACAGACAGACAGACAGAAAGACAGAAAGGAAAGTGCATGGATGGATGGATGGATGGATGGAGGGAGGACAGACAGGGAGACAGTGGAGGGAGAGAGAGAGACAGGAAGTTAAAGGACTGAGCAGAGGGATAGACGGATACGTTTATTCAGATCTCACACTTTGAACTCATGAACTGTGTCGGCTTTTCCAGTAAAGTCAGTCATTTTCCCTCAGCTGCAACCGTACGTGTGAGATTTCTCTTCAGGTTCAGGTTCAGGCGCACGTTACTTTATTTTGTGAGTGCAGGCACATTTGGTTTGCGGTTGAAGCCAAGGCATCCATCTTAACACACATTTTACAACAACACTGACACTAGACAAACAAAATAAAGCGTGATAAAAGTACACATGGCTCCACAGATCAGGACTGAGGGGGAAAAAACTATGAAATAAACACTAAAATAAAATAGCCACTAGAATAAATAACGGGAAATTCTGTTAAAAGAAATGTAATAAATAAATAAATAGACATTACTTCTACAACATCTGTTTAAATGTTTCTACAACATATTCATCTGAGTGATAGCTATTTGAATAGAGCTATTTTTGTACAGCTGTGTTCTTCACCTTAGGACTGTAAACCTCCATCCAGTGTACAACTGTCTGTTGTACAGGGACAAGACGCTCACCATCTGTCCTTTAAAAGTGGGTTTCCAAATCATGACACCAAAGAAAAATTGATTCAATATAAGCATGATAGATTAATCATGGTGAAATACGTCAGTTTCCTTAAAAAAAAACAATCCCTTGTGCCCCTTTTTGCACATAGAAATTTGATTATTTGTGCACAATTACCAGAAAAAATGGCAGCAAGTGATGCATGAGTTAAGACTTTATGTTTCTGTAGGTTCAGAAATGGTTAATTTTTTCTATTTCTCTCGTTTCAAAATGCAGTGCTATGTTCGGGTTAGGTTAAGGCACAAAAATCACTTGTTTAGAGTTAGTAAAACATCATGGTTTGGCCTATAATACATATTTTGGTCGCCAAAAACACGACTGGAACTGTCTCGAGGTCTCCTTAATTCTGTGTCTGTAGTTTGCAGAAATGTTAACTGCGAACATTTTTTCCTAGTGACTGTTTTACACAACGTGGTAAATTTTTTTTAAAGGACATATTTTCTCCAGTTCTTGTCCAGGTCTCAGCTTTACCACTTGGAATAAATCCTGTCAGAGGATCAAATGCATAATTAATTAGTAAATGAAACTGGTAACCCAGAGTATCTTGTGTCGGATTATTGGAAATTTTTACAGACAGATTTTAAAATCATATCCCGTACAAAAAGTGACTACTACTTTTTCATATGTCATCAACAGTCAGTGAGTCAACAGCCATTAGCTGCGACATGTTTCAAATCAGTTTTGGGGTCAATATTATGATTACTGCATTACTACTACATGGTCCACAACTCTTCAGACACACTTAATCATTTCTTACAGTACACAGGACACAAGGACAAGCTGCCTCTTTAATCACAGCCTTTGGGGACTTGCACTCACGCTCATGTTGCTAAAGAGGACACTTGGGCATTTCACAATATCGTGAGGGGAAAGTTACCAAATCGTGTTGCCGAAACATCAAATCCAGCTGCCTTTAACACATGGAGAGAAAACTAACTCGAAGCTTCAGGGTGAAGCTCCTTGTGTGACATCTGTATGACAAAAACACTAAAAAACATTACAGATGAAAAGTAAAGGAAGACGAGGAAAGAAGATAAAAGTTGTGAAATCTTGTGTTGAGACTGAGTGTTGGACGCGGCGGCTCGGTGGTTCTCTGTCAGCCGTCACCCAGTTATTTATAGACCTTATTAGACATCTGGCTTCCAATCAGTCTCCTTCCCTGCCTCCTTTTACAATTTATCCTTTCATCCTTCTTTCCTCCACTCCCTCCATTTGTATCACGACCTTTGACCGCTCCTTGTTAGGGAGGAAAAGGAAGAGGTTAACCTCTGCACTGAATACACACACACACGTGCACTCACACGCACGCACACGATTTCAGCGTCCTACAGCTTTGACTAGATTCCCCCCTCGGTGTGCACGTCGACAAATGGAGATGTAGATAATTAGCTTTCACTTTAAATTAACAGAAGACGACACAGATTTATACAAATGGACTTTCCTCTAATTGAACTATGTTGGGTTAATGGAGGTCAGTGGACAGAGATATCCATATATATATATATTTCTTACATACATAAAAGGAATTGAAAGTGGCGAAGCTTCCTTTAAGGTTGTTTTAGTCCAGTTATCACCACACTTGAAACACGTCTTGTGTAACACACTCTCCATTTTTGGGATTAATTTGAGCAATTTCAAGGCTTTAAAGGAACTGTCAGGTCAAAGCCAGCGACACACACATAAATCGATTGTCACATGTTGTACGTCTTTCTCGTCGTTTAGGCCACACACACTTTCGTTTACTCAGCTCTGTTGTTTTCCTGTCAGACAAAGGATTGTAAATGCAGTTATCAGGACCTTTGTGCGTCTCTGTGTTGTGTGTGTGTGTCTCTGTGTGTGTAGCGGGTTTTTCTTAGCGATTTGGGGCTACCACTGCCAGTGTGAACAAAAAATATTTTACTTGGGTATCTTCCATTCTGAACGGCCTTTAAATATAGTTCGTTCTCATTTTCTCTCCCTCTTTGCATGTCTCTCTTTTGTCTCCCTCAGGCTCTAAAGCTGTCACTGAAACTGCATTTAAGATATTTTTGTTCATGTTAACTGTAAAAAGTACAAGAAATAACTTTATCTAGAGGCTCGAGCAACATTTTTAGCCTCGCAATCCATGCCAACAATGACGTGAGGAAATTAAAGAAAGAAGTGTATGCAGAAAATGACACACAAATGCACATGGAGACCCGTTTCCTGTCTTACTGTCTGACGATAAATGCTGTTGTGTTTGTCGGTAAATAGCTCAGAGCTGTGGTACAACACAAGCCTGAAAACACACTCACAGGCAGACACATAAAGGGTCAGCTGTGCAGATGTGCTGCTGCTCAATCAGTAGTTTAATCACAGAGGTTAGAGTTTAATGAGTAATTATTACTGAACCCTAAATCACACAAACACATGGCTGCCCAGCCATTAAGCACAGTTTGTACTGTATATGTGTTCAGCAAGTAACAAATAGCCTAACAGAACTGTACTGCGTGGCTTCCTGATTAGTTTCCCGGTCTTTTTAAAGCTGTTTGAGGAGAAAAAGGAGAGCTGTAAAAGGGTCAGTTCATCCAGATATATTACATATTTTTAATTCTTTATTCATCAAGGATTTTTAAATATTCATGGCTGAGGCGATGACGGTATTTCCATTTGTTAAGCTCAAAATTGTATTTAGAGTAAAAAACATACAATTGTCCGAGAGCAAGGGAAACTACAGAGCTCGAGAAATAATCTAGAAATTATCCTGAGTAACTGAAAAAGACAGGAAGAGGAAAGAAAGAAAGGAAGAAATCTCAGTAACTTATATCACACGTTAAAAGATGATTTTAGTAGTTTTCCTTTTGGGTTTTTGAGAGAGTCAAACACACTTTAAGAGTATCAGTAACTGAGCCTGTCCACAGACATTTGGATCTGCCCGGGCGAAATAAGCCTTCTTCTAACACCAGGCTGTCGGTTTGGTGGTGTGTGTGTGTGTGTGTGTGTGTGTGTGTGTGAGTGTGTGTCTTTGTGCGTGCGTGTGTGTCAGTGTGATATTCTAGTAAATTAGCCCATCAATCAAACACAACATGGGAAGCAGCAAGAGAGAAAAAAAAAATATCCTCGCAATGAAACAAAGGCGGTGGAGCAACATGTGGCATTATTTAAATGCCCATTCTGAAACACCAGTGTGTCTGTGTGTGTCTGTGTGTGTTTGTGTCTGCCTGTGTTACTATGCTTAAAAGAAACATTATTTAACTGTGAGCTGTGGACCTTCAGACGACAGGATTTTATTAGAGACCTGAGGACTTTTTTGACCTGTCATCATAACGTAAGAAGTCGTTTTAGTTAAAAGTTTCTTCGAACTAAAATTGGGCAAATTGGACCAGAGAGTTTTGATTAGGAGTCGAGTTGGTCTGATGGGATCGAGGTAACATTTTTGACAATAGGTAGAAGAGCGAGTCTAAAATAAAGGGCAAAACTGAGGAGTAGAGAAGAATCAATCAAGGATAAAGGGACATTCAGGGAAATTCAGGTATCCAGGTTTGAATCTGGGCCCTATATTGACATGTTTGTGTGTGTTAAAGGTTAATTTCTACTAAAAGTTTAGCTTCAGCTGGGGGTAACTGCAACCGTCTAAGTTACGTCCATTAAAAGATTTGGGCTGTTATTGAGCAGTTGTGGCTGACACATTTTGCCTTGGATGTCTCAGCGTGAGCGCCTTCTGAGATGACTTAGTCCAGAATTAAACTCCAGCCACTCGGTTACACCTGTTGGACTGTAATGACAGCTAATCTCAGGTCTTTAGTACAACTACCTCGACTTAAAATGTACTAAAGTAGGACAAGGGTTAGTTATTGGTCAGGATTCCCCCCCCCACAAAAATGCTTCAAATGTGGTCCATTGTTATTACACAAAAGCATAATTATGTGTGTGTTTAAAGCGACATGGGGATGTTATGATAGCCCCCTTTAAATGTTGGCTTTCTCCTCTCTTCTCTCACTCTGCCTCTGTCTCTCTCTCTCTCACACACACACACACGGAGGAAAGTGTGTACACAGTGTATGGGGAGATAATAGCTTTGCAGGGGCCACAGTCGAGCTTGGCCAAAGATCTGTCTGGCTAAAAGATCCATTAAACCGCACACACACAAACACACACACACACACACACACACACACACACACACACACACACACACACACACACACACACACGTATGAGGACATACTTCATCACTGACATACAAAAAACACAAAATTAGGTGAACAGACACCTACACTAATGCCAGTACAGAGCCTCAACACACACACACACACACACACACACACACACACACACACACACAAAAAACACACACACAGTTGCCAGCATGCGCACACAGCTGTGCAGCATGAACCATTAATGTGCCATCAGATATCAGACCGGTTAAATGGATGAGGCCCAGTGTGAAGAGAAGTCCAAACTTTCCGCCAATTATTCTGTAATCTGTCCATTGCTGGGATGGAAGGGAGAGAGGAGGAGGAGAAGAAGAGGAGGAGGAAGGACAGAGAGAAGAAGGGAGGAAAACCCATGAGAAAAGAGGGAGATGAGAGGAGGACAAAGACAAAAGCGACTGCGGGTTTGTTTCCACTAACCTGCTTTTATGCAAACCTCAGTGGAAGCGCAGTACATTTTTAACACTTGGCTGAGATGGGCATTAAAGCTTGTGGTATCCCCCCCAAAAAATATTATTTTATTAAAATGCTGTTGTAATATAAATATTACCATTCAACATGATTTTCTTGTTTTCTCTGTTTTTTGATGATATATCATTATTGTGTTGGCACTTCAAGGTTCAAGGTCAAGAAAACACATACGTAACTATTGTTTTAATTCAACATTAATTGCCAGTCATTAAAAAATTGGGAGCACATTCTGAATTAGCACCAAACGTTGGCATTGGATGCAAAATATGTCCTCTATTATTATCCAATACAAATATAATTCCTGGAAAGACTGGGCTGGAAAAATGTCTTTTGTCTTATGCATGTGTGAGAGAGACTTGGTCAACAGAGAGGAAATTCCCTTTGACAGCATGATGGTAATGTGTGTCTTGTTGCCTGTGTGTGTGTGTGTGTGTGTGTGTGTGTGTGTGTGTGAGCAGTGAAGCGAGAAGCTGTCACTTCGGTCACTAGCCCGGTCTTGAACCGCAGAGAGATGCTAATTAGCAGCACACTATCTCTCAGCTCATAAAAATACAGCGACTGGGACGAGAGACATAAAGATAGGGTTACACAGAAAGATTTGGGATAATGGGAAGGAAGAGAGAAATGAAAATGAGAACGTGCCAGTGAGAGGCTGAATGACAGGAAGAGAAAGAGAGGAAGTTTGAGGAGATTGTAAGCAGGGAGAAAGAGATGGAGTTGAAAAGGGCACCCGAGGGATGGCAGGGGAGAGAGTGAGGAAAGAAGGAAATGGAGAGGGAGAGAGTGGCAGTAGTTATGTGGTGTGAGAAGCTCTGTATCAGCCAACTCTGTTCACTTCACAAATGCCTAATGTCTCATTTTGCAAAGCGCTCTGCATGTTTTGGGGGTTTTTTTCTACTTAATTCACCAAAATGCAGCGGAGACTCCGGGAGAAAAATGCTTAAGAAGGGATCATGAATCAAAGGTCCTGAGCAAAATCTCAAACCCTCAACCTCAGCAGTTAATGACATGCATCTTATCCCAATGAGGCCAAACAAAGCCGTCACAGAGTGGTTTCATGCACTCATAAGCAGCGGTTTGTGTAAAGGAAAAAGGATGATCGCTCCTTCAATATGAGTGTTTCAATGTGTTGTTTTTGTGCAAGTTTTTTCTGTATTTGTTTGCCCAAACTCTCGTAGCTTTAAGAGATGGAAGTTTTCCAGTTGGCCACCTTTTGGTTTAAACATGCCTCCTAACCTTATGGAAGGAAATGTGAGTAACTCCAATTTTCTCCATTTTAGCCAATTTACAAATCTTGGTTGTGACATTTGAAATCACCCAAACATGTTAAACATCAATGTTTTGTTCCGAGTTTCGGATTAGACGTTGAGCTAAATTACCCCAGTGAGGGAAGCTGGGTTTCATCATACTTCAAGAGGATTGACATGTAGTTGTTTTTGCCAAAATGACTGACAGTATGTATTAAATGACAGCCTGGATAACTAGCCAATGGAACAGTCTCCCCATTCCCCAAGTGAAAATGTGTCAATTAGGATTAAAATCCAAAGATAAAGATGTTTGTAGCTCTCAGTCCCCGGGAACAGCGCGACGCTGTGAGTTGATTTTGGCGCAGTAGCCACTCGAGCACATCGACCCAAAAGGCATCTTCCCCTTACACAATAATAGGAAAAAGGAGTAATGGTAAAACAATGGGTCAATTTAACGCAAGCACCAAATACACCCCAAAATTAAAAGAACTGGAAAATCTAGAGAACTAGTGCGGCTGTTTGATCATTCATTCATGTGTGATGGGAGGCCAGAGGAAGTCTCAAATGCGCATACTCCCAATCGACTCGGTCTGAGAAGTGCGTATGCTGTGTGGGCCCAAAAGTAAGAACGCATACGTCCTACGACGGCCATTTTACTCTGACATAATGCTCAGGGTGGGAAGCTCAAATGTCTTACTGCTGTGTTCTTCTTTAAATGTAGGGAATCTGACAAATTGTTATCATTTCAGCACTTCCTGGTTGATCAGCAACATAAAAGCCAATGGAAAGTGAAAATCTGCCTCCACCTGCAGCTCATCCCCTCGTTAGTGTGTCTGTATAGTAGTGTAGTGTTTGTGCTCCTCTTGTCTTTGTCAGATCGTTCTGTTTTCTCCTGTGTTTCCCTCCTGTGTTCCCCCGTGTTTCAGCCCAGCTTCCTCCAGTGTTACTCTAGCATTTCTCTGTTTGACCTCATGGTATGTACTAGTTTTTGGTTCCCTTGTGTTTTCATTGATTTGTACTTTTGTTGCTACTTTGTTATTTTGTCTTTTGGACCCATTTTGGTTTTCCTGGATTCATGTTTTTTTTGTATCATTCAGCTTTGGTTTAATAAAGCTCGCCCTTAGTTCCTAAATCCTGTCTGCCTCCTGAGTGTTTCTGCATGTGGGTCCTACCCTTCTCATGTAATTGTAACACAAGCATTAATAAAGCTTTCCACAACTTGTTGTTAGAGTGATGAAATCAGATCAGTCTGACTTATGTAGGTGGCTCTGTGTCCTTTACAGTATCTTCCTTTTCTTTGTGTTGCTGCTTCCTTCCCTGTCTATCTTTATGTTTTATATACAGTATGTACTGTATGCACTGTCCCCTTTATTCATTTAGTGCGTATGCAACACGTGGAGACAAAGCAACACCAGATGTTTCCACAAAACCATTATTTTTCTCTGTTCTTGTATGGATTTGTATGTGCTCTCATGTCCTCATAGTTATTCTTTGCCCAAGCTCATTAACGTTTACATTTTAACCTGGAGTTGAATGCTGTTTGGTTGACTCAACAGGTTATGAACTCTGAATCCAATGTAGCTTTACTGTATGTGACATGAGCCCCATTTTTTCCTTTATTGTACTATATGAATAGTATGCAGGGGCATGAACAACCTGCACTTGAGTCAGTTGAGCACATGTGAAATCTATTAAATAGCATGTTGCCATAGGTGCAATTTCCCAACAACTTAATAAATAATCTGTCCCCCTTTATTTATCAGACTCAAGCTCAGCTCTTCTCAAACAACCCAATCGCAAGAATAAATGTTAGCTAACTATGTTTCTGCAAAACCAAAAGTTCAAGCTGTACGTTTCTTTATGCAGTTTACATTTTTTTATTTTCTATTTCTCTCTTGTCACAGCACTGTGCTTATGCTCTGGTTAGGTTTAGGCACAAAAATCCCTTGGATAGGGTTAGGAAAACATCACGATTTCGGTTAAAATAACTGTTTTGGTCACCATAAACACAGCTGGAATGAGCGACTTCCTGTGAAAAAATATCTGGTTTTGGTCGCAACAAAGAGGCTGGAAATTGTCTCGAATTTCCCGTAAGAAATATCCAGTGGTGTCACACTTACAAATGTTGAAATGCCACCATCTCCTCCACCTCCCACTGCTAAAGTCACACAATAGTCTACTGTAAAACTAGGGGGACCAGACGTCGTTTTTGGTGTCCTGTCCCCGTTTTTAACTGTGCCTTAAAAAAAACAGAGCCTTTGGGTCTCAGTCACACTACAGCAGCGTCATATCACTCTCATTATTTTTTCTTCTAACTACTTGGAAGGGCTTAATGTTATGTTAAATAAACACAAAGTGCCTTATTGAAATTCTGAGGCAACTGTCCGATACTTTATGTTAGCTTGAGGTCTACGTTAGCTAAGTGAGCCTTCGGTCTGCTTGCCCAACAACAGATCACTCAACTCACATCCTTCAAAGAAATGGATAACTGTGACATCTTGTTTAATGTTTTAGTGACATTGAAATATGTGTGAGAGCGGTTACAACCTAACTGATTCAAATTCTTCATCATTTATTGTGTTACAACTGTGGCACAACTAATTCTGTTGTGTTAGTAGCTTTGTTCATTTTAAAACATTTTTGCGTACAGGCTTCTTGGTATTCTTATATTTGCCATACTAATTTTTTCAGAACAAAATTCAGAAAATTAGCCACGGTACACTCTCAAATTGTTAGCATTAATATGTATTGTAAAATTGTACTGTTCTGTACATTGTGGTAGCCACTGAGTATTCTCCGGCTATTCCCAAATACACTGTACTGCTCAAAATTAGTTAGGGATATTGGGATATGAGTGCATATATGCATGTGCATGGACATGCAATAAAATTCAAATGAAATGTGTCACATTATTTATGGGAACATATTCACAAAACACAAAATAAAAACTCAGATATGTCACAGAATAAACAATCAAGTGAAACATTAAATATCCCCAACTAATTTTGAGGAGTGTACTTTGAAGTTAGGATGTGTCACTCCTGCATCCCTGCATGTACACTCAGGTGGTAATAACAACAAGATCCAAGTGTAGGCGGCCTGAAATGGGTTTTTCTCCACAGAGAAGCCCAGCTTACTGAACAGGCTTCTCCCCCCTGTGCCTCCCTGTGTATGGCCGGCAGGGAGGAAACCTCGGGGCAGACCCAGGAAACTCTAGAGGGATGTAATTTTGCTGAATGCCAGGGGGAACCTGCAGGGATCCCCCAGGAGGAACTGGAGTAAGTTGCTGAGGAAAAGAGCTGTGCTGCTCTGCTTTGCCCTGCTGCTGCCATCGATCTGAAACTGAGAGCAGTCTCAGAGCAGCTTCATTTTCTACTCTGCTTAGACTGCATGAGGGAGGGTTTTCAATAAGCCAAGTTCAGACGAAAAAGAAAATAAAAGAAAATGAGATTAGAATCGGAGGATGGAGAGCATATCTAAACATTAGAAAGGGAATTAATAAGGGTCACACATATCTCTGAGGCTGTACAGGGCATACAGTTTAAACAACTGATGGCAGATGGTTCATTTCATTCAGGTTCATTTTCTCAAGACTTGAACTCAGATGATCTCTGGTTTACAACTTGATGCTGTGATAAGTAATGTTTTTCTCCTCCTCAGCAGCAACCTCCAAGCAAAGCACTGAACAGCACGAACACGAACACCAGAAGACATGGCAGCCTTCAGGTATGAATGTTCATAACGGACTCGACATGAATCAAGCTCAGTCTGAAGATGAGCCTACACGCTCAGCAGACACCTCGTGGATGAAAATAGAAAGAGACACGCCATTAAAACATATCTCAAAGTAACTAATTACAGCTGCTCAAAGTACTGCACTTTTTTGGGTACTTGTACTTTTATGAGCAAGTCATAAAAGTCTGTAATTTTACTTGTACCTCAGTATATATGTTATTTTTACAATCATAATTCATAACTTCCACGTGACGTCACGCCCCCAGGGGAACGCCCCCTCGGAGGGCAAAAGATAATTTCCCGCTGCCCGCCAACATCAAAGGAGACGTACCTCGTCCACATACACACGTATTTGCAGCTAACACTTCATCAAAGGTAAGCTCAAGTAAACACAAGTATATACTCTTATTAATTATCGTATTTTTAGCCATAAGTCACATCTGTTTGTGATCGTTGTGACATGGTTCGTTGTGGCGTATGGAGGCGACCAACTGCAGTGGTCGTAATTTAAAGTTAGCTAGTTAGCTGAGGAGCTGGGATGGGTGAGTCCAGGGTACATATACAATAATAACATTAATACAATAACGTTCAATATCTAGTATTAGTTAATTAGTACTCACCTTTGCTTTTATGATGAAGAACTTCTTGCTCTTCACCTCCCAAACGGCGGCATTATTTACCCGTCCAGATCGAAAATACATATAACTGTCCGTGAGGGATCCTCCACAAGCTACAGTACATGTCACCGACGTCGAGCTCTGGCAGGGACCTGGCGGGTTTTAACGGCTGAAATACCCAACACTTGCAGTTTATGTCCATATCGTTCCTTCTCTACCGTTGACAGGTGAACTAAATTAACCGTGCGAGGGGAAATTCACCGTCTTCTGCCGCATCTCTGCGGGACGTCCGGTACGAGCCGCCATCTTGGTCAACTGTTCTGCCGTCCAGGTCAGCGCGCGGGTCACGTGACTGAAAACGTTGACCGGAGTACAATTTTAATCAATATCTAAACCTTTCATCGGCGTTATTGTCGCCAATAGCTGATCACAAACCGGCCAATGAAAACCCTGCGATAAAAAAATACAAACCTTTGCAGCAGGTGCAGGTTTTGGAGAGGTGACCATGACCACTGAGCAGAACAGAGCTGGGAGTCATTTACACTGAAGATTTAAAGAAAACCTGCTATTGATAATCAACAGTTAAAAAGTAAGGAATACTTTGTACTTTTACCGAAGTAGCATTTTAAAACCTGTAGTTTTAAAGTAAAGTAACTGTAGTCGCACCAGAGTACAGATTTTTAATAATCTTTCTAACCACTGCTGAAATTAGACAGAGGATGTTCTTTTCCTAAAAGCTTTGGAGAATGTATCTTTAAATCTACAGTACATGTGGTTATGAGAGGTACATCTTCAGAATATCAAAAAATTAAATTGGCCAACAGTCTTACTTTTATTTAGCTTGAGAGCCAGATGAGACACTGAATTACTGCACCGCTCATCAACCCTGCTGAGCAAAGAGATTTTTTTTATTTTTTATTTGCAACAAAATTCCTCAAATGAACCGAATTAATTTAGCAGACACTGATTTAATGAGAAGTTAAACTGTGTCATTACTGTATCTGCAAATTGATGTGTCTCTTCTTTATGGAAGTTCTTCCTTCTACCAATAGAGGGCAGCAGCACTACTGCAACCTACAGAGGGGCGCCCACTCAGTACAGAGGAGCCACACTGAACAAGTCTTTTCACCTCACTGCTGCACTGCATCTGTCCCAAAGTCAATGAGCAGAGCCTTTAACAGTGTCTATTACCAAATAATCAAGAATATGAACTCAAATCCAAGTTTATGTTTATATTTAAGAGTCATTTAAGCGTATAGGTAACCTTAAATCTCTGCTTTTATCATTTAAACTCAGTTAAATAAGTCCAAATCCAAAGTTTTTTGTATGTTGTTTAAAATCATCGTGGACTTTATGGACACAATAGAAGTTAATTCATTAAAAAGAAAAAACTTGGATCAAACGTGGATCTGATCAGACAGCATTTCTGTGTCAGCCTGTTGTTAAAGCATTAATCAGTGAAGTTGACACACAAAGACTCTTGGGGGATGATGCACTGGAGCAACTGAAGATATGGCTCATAAAAGACTTGACTCAAAACCAATACATGATCACAAAGTAAATCATTAAGATGATCTATGGGGCCATGACAAAAAAAAAAGGACGAGCTGCTGGGAAATTAGCTAAAACAAGTGCTGTAATAAGTCAATGCTGCTGACATGGGGCTGAGAGTTTGGAGTTTTTTTATTCCACCGTGTGGGAAAGTATCTGAGTTTATACAGCAGCACAGAGGGTTTCTGTGGGGAAGATAAGGGGACGAGTGAAAGTTTGGAGAGCTCTCTCACTCTCTTTTCTGGTGACATCAACAGAGGGAGAGAGGAGAGAGGGAGGGAGGGAGAGAGAGAGAGAGAGAGAGGATTTTGGGGGAAACCAAAGTACAAATCTGTCTGCCTCTCTCACTCTCACAACTTCCAGGCGTACCAGTCTGTGTTGCGCCTCTGCTCTCTCAACTTTTTTTTCTTTCTCTGATTACAACTCCTCTGCAAACTCTCACTTTCTTCTTCTCCTCTTTTTTTTTTTGTACTCATTGGCAGCGGAGGGATGTTCTCTGGAAGGAGGTTACACCCGAGCTGAAACATTTTCACCTTGGGAAGTTCAGGAGTCAGGCTGAGTTTGTGAATGGGGGAGCGTTTGGGGAGACTTTTACGCATCGAGTTGAGTGACGCGCGGAGAGATGTTTTAGAAGAAAACTTCATCTTTTTGGTTTTTGGTTTTTCTTCAGCAAGTGTCACATCCACAAATCCTCATTTTTCTTTCTTTTCTTCAATGGAGAGGCAGCGTTTTAAGGAGACTCTGACTGATCGAGCCTCTTGTTGAGAGAAACTTTGGTGAACTTCTCCAACAGCGAACTTAATGTGATTTCGGCTCTCATCACTTCTTCTTCTTTTTTGAAAATCCGGCCTTTCTTGACCTTTTTTTGCGGGGATCCTTACTTCCACATCGACTACCTTCACCCCCGCGGATTTTCAATTAACTTCGCATTGGAAGTAATTTGAGTGGATATCATGCCTCCGACCGGACCCGAGAAGCGGGCAGCGCTCTGCCGGGTTTGGGCTCTTGTTTTCGCGCTGCTGGTGTGCGCTGCTCCGGTGACTGGATGCCCACACAAGTGCAGCTGCTCCGGGTCGCATGTGGACTGCCAGGGTCTGGGTTTGAAGACTGTGCCTAAAGGAATACCGAGGAATGCCGAGCGACTGTAAGTGAAATCTTAATGACAGTTTAAGCAAATGTTATTGTCATCATCTATCATGCGCCATGTGGCCGTATTGTGCGCTTTATCCTCCTTTCATTTTCCTCTCATGATCTTCTCATATTCCTGTGGGGACACCTTTGAATTTTGTGCAGCATGCACATGTAAAACTGAGGTGAGGTATGAGTTATCAGAGGTTATGCAGACAGATGTAAACCTAAGAGCACTTTTGATTGGACGTTCAAAGTACAGAGGCAACCTGTCCATTAATGTTTAAAGGTGCACTATGTAGTTTTAGAGACTCAATTCCGAGAGAAGATAAAGACAGAAATGAAGAAGAGAAAATGAGTTATGATGATTTTCATCACTGAATGAACTGAACAAACAACCTGCACAGTTTCATACAGTTTTGCTGAGTTTACATGTGCAGGACTGCCTTCTCAGTAGCCGTCTTTCTAGATTCAAACAGTGTTCTGAGGACCTCGTTTCCCTCTGAGGGTGGCATGTTTACTCAGTAATGGAAATATATCAGTGTATCTGAGTTTGAGTAGCTTTTCCAAAACTACAGAGTGCACCTTTAAGTCAAGTCAATTTGAATTTATACAATGGAAAATCACATTAAAAGTTATCTAATGACGCTTTTTGATTGGAGCAGGTCTGGACCAGTCTCCCCCCATGAGCAAGTATGCGTGCTGTTTCCTTGTGTATAAGTAACGTATCATCCTGCTGAGTGACTAAATTGACCCACAATCTGTGATCATTGTGATCAATTTTATGTTCAGACCGACATCCATTAGAGACTGACTGGTATAACTTATCATTTTGTTGCTCTGAAGTAAAAAAACTTCTATAAACATTAAGTTAAATGAATTTATTTGGGTTAGGGTTAGGGTCTGGCTTTTCAGACTTTTATTGGCATTTAAAGCTCAATAAGTCTGATTAACAGGAAAATGATCCACCATTACTACTATATTACCTATATACGTATGCAAAACGAGGGGTACCTTCCTGAGAAAAGTTACAAGTGTTTTATACCTCCTGGCTGAGAGCGTATACTGCAGCCACTTTGGTTATGGATGGTGCACATGAAACTGCCCTAAAATTCACCAGTGACCCCAGTGAATGGAGGCAGTAAAGAAAAACAGTCCTGAAGCAGCTTTTAGAGTCAGTATTTAAGTTTTAAACAGGTCAAAACGAAAGGTGAGAAGAAGCTGTGAGCTCCTTAAATCTTTTTATATTCTTCCACGCTCCCTTCGCTGTAAGACTTTCCAAAGTTTTTCACAGCTTCATGAAGTTGGACTTGATCCTCAGTGATTTGTGTGAAATCCTATACAATGTTTTTTCCCCGTAAAGAAATACGTTTAGTGCCTTTCCCCCCCCCTCAACCTGGCGACAGTAAGTTTCAAATGATATTCATTCCTCCGGCAGGGCCAGACCTCTGACAGATGCTGCTGCCACCTCTAGTCTGATCTTGACACGTATACACCCCCGCAGCCACACACATGCACTCCCACAAACACACACACCTACGCTGTTAAGGTATGGAAGCCATTATGTGTGATAACGGAGCAGCCAAAAGCTCCGCAGGGGATCAACAACAGACCTAACCCTGAGACAACAAACACAATCAGTAGGCTGCAGAAGGAAATGGGGGGCCGTGCTTGTGGATGTGGATGTGGGGGGTACTGGTGGATATGAATTAGCATTTGTGCGTGCATTTGTACTTTTACCACAAGTTTGTTTACACATGTATGTTTGTGTGTTTGTCTGCATGTTTGCGCTGGCTCGTGTGATTGTGCTGCTTGCGAGCGCATGTGTGAGTGTGGACAGCGAAACCCCCATACCTCCTCCATCCCACAGGGCTGCTGTGACCTCCCAGGACCTGTTGGCTTTTACACAGCAATCCCCCGAAGACATTTACACCCTAGGAAAATAAATAATTAGAGCGGGCTGTGATGGGGAGGTGGGATAAGGGGGTCCCCTGCCTCTCGCTGGGGTCCCCGGGGTGGAATCTTTGGGGTAGCAGCGCCCCCTCCCTCCCCTTTCACTCCAGAAACTATGTGTTTATGTTTCCCTGATTTATCCAGGTCAGTGTTTCAGCTGTGACTTTGGCCCAGAGTTGCTCTTTTCCTCCCTCTCTGCCTGCCTTCATCCTTTCTCTCTCTCTGCAGAAATATTTTAGGGAGTTTGAGATGGGAAACATTAAAATGGATGAGATTTCAGCTCTAAAGGTTACGGCAGATGGGAAACTTTCGGGAAAGAGAGATGAGCATTATTGCCCTGAGCAGGGATTTGGGTTTGACAACTAGGACGGAAGTCCATGTGGACGACAGATTCTGGTGACAAATGTGCCGAGTTTGTTAAGTTTCGAGTTTAAATGGCACATTTGCATCAAAGTTTCCTAAATTCTTTTATTATTATTTTTTTTTAATATTTCCCTAACTTAACCATTCAGTAGTTTAGATTTTTAAATCATTGTATTATGTTAGAGTTTTGACATGATCAATGATTTTGGAGCTAAATTTTGTTTTCAAAACATTTATAAACTCATCAACCAATATTAAGTTACGAATGTCATGCTACTGACGTAAATGACTTTTGTTACGACAGTGTCAATGTGAGGGCATAAAAGAACCTTTTTGAAGGGAACAAAAACTGGCAATCAACATTAAAATTAACCGAAGAGTCATAAATATATTCATATTTGTTGAATCTGTTATTTCAAAAGTTTCCTGGCAGCGAGATGTTCCGTTTGGTCGAAAAGCAAAGCGATGTCGCAATGTTGAGGTAACTGGATGGACGCTGGTATGCATCAGTTTGGCCAATAAAACAGTGTACTCTGACACACGGGCTTAAAGGAATACTCCAGTGAAAACCTGTACACAGTATCGAATGATCACACCTTGAAGGCTTCAATGACGGCTCTGAAAACTATGTCGCTTGCCCTCTTTTGGAGGTTGTAGTCAGCTCGGATTCAAAACACGTTCATAGGATTCCCACGATGACAAAGTCCAGTCGAAATGTCCACGGAAACTTCCAAAGCTTTAAATCACTATTGTACAGTACCATAATCACTACTCTGCTGCAAGTCTGCATGATCGGTTTGTTCCAAACACTCATAATATTGCTAAATACAGTTTCTGTTGTGGTTAGCTGTTTACCTTTGTCACAGGCAACCCTGTTTGCTTATGTTGATTGCAGATGGAAAACAGAACAGGGCTCTTGCATGTTTGTAGCTCTTGGAAGTAAAAAAGTCACCCTATATTTGATCCTGTTAAAAATGTCAATGGTGATCCATCTCGCATTTCCTTTCTAATTTAGTTGTTTAGTTTGTTTTACATGCAGAAGTGAAGGTTGAGCCACAAACTGAAATGGCACGCTTCCTTGTCATTTTTCAGAAATGTTTAAACAAATACATATGGAGAAATCCACAGAAGAGAGGACGTAGAGTTTTCTCCATCAGTGGTAGTCACAGACGAAACCACAAGACATGTGGCTTTTGCGTAAGAGAAATGACCCTCGCCTTATCTTGAGTGGAACATCTTTTTTTTTCGGCTACTACTCCACTGCTCCTTTATCGCCCTCTCAGGCCACATGTACCAAATCGAACAAATTCAGACAGACTGTGGATGTTACTGAAACACATCACTGTTAGGTTAAGAAGAAGTACATGACACAGATTTAGTGAAATCGGGCAAAAGAAAAAAAGTTAAAGACCTGACGAATAACCTTCGGATATATGTATATATGTAACTTTTTCTTTGAATGACTCTGAACAGCTGCCTAGGAGGAAGGAAATCAGTCAAAATGGGAAACGGTTGAAAAAAATCCCCCGTTTGGTCCCTTTAGCTTTAGAGTTAGCCCCCACTTACTCTCTTTATTACACACAGTACGTAACTTTGAATCCAGTTCCCTTCCACCACCTCCACGAGTAAAAGGCTGAGAGCAGTATTCAGCGCCAGGGTCCACCTGTCATAACTACAGAATGAATCTCTCTAAAAGCCTCAGTTTTCTTCACTATTGTAAACAGAGCGTTTGGAAAAGGTTAACGAGAGAAAAACAGTGGTGGCCTCATCTGTTCCCTCAACACATACACACACATGCACTCGCAGGCAGCCTCGCAGATTACCTCAGGCCAGTCAGTGCCGTAATGTCCTCCTTGGGAAGCCACTTGAGACCTCATTTGCATCTAATTTGAGTGGAGGGTTTTTTCGGGGGAGGGGGGGGGGGGAGGCTTAACAGGCTTAACGATGCTGGCTAAAAATGAATTGGAAAACAGGCACAGCTTTTCTCTCCTGTGTCCAATTCACACCTGCCCCACAGGGACAGCACACACACACACACACACACACACACACACACCCTGGAGTGTTGATTTTTTCCGAGCCTCAAATTCCTCACCGTTGCCCCAACTGCTGTGAAAATGTGGGGAAATTGAATGCTGTAAACTCTCGAGGGGGACCAATTGATTGAGCTGCAATCAGGACGTTTTTGTCCTAAAGTGTGTGTATGAGTGTGATTTTTACACCTATACTTTTGTGTTTGCTTTTTTTTAAATCCACTTATATGTGTGTAGTCTGCATGATCACATCTGATCTATATGACAAACTGAGTGTGTGTGTGTGTGTGTGTCGATGTGCGTGTTTTTCAGTTGAATGAGTTCACTGCTGGAAGCGGCGAGCTGCCTGAGCCAACTTTACACAAACTAATTCTGATTTTAACTGCCTATTTTTCTGTTCCCTCGCTCGAGGAAGTTTTGGCAAGGTTTTTACGAGCAACACCTTCTCTGCTTTCTCTAGCCTCGTCTGGCACTTTCCCTCCTCTGTCTTTCTTTTTGATTTCCCTTCCCAACTCTTCTTCTCAACCCCAGCTTTGTTTTTCTTTCCTACATCTCTTGCTCTTCCCCCCCCATCCCTCTACCTTACTTTTTTCTTCTTTGTGTTATTTTCCTCTTTTTTCTGTCTGCCTCACTCCACCTTCTTTTCTTCTTCTGCCTCTCTGCACCAGTCTCTCTCTCTGACCTCCTCCTCCCTCTCAAACACATGCACACACACCTCCAGTTTGCCAGCAGCATCTCTCCAGTAGAGTTTTCACAGCTCCCATTTCCCCTCAGCGTGCCAACCTACCACGGAGAGCAACAACAATACAATCCTGCTGCTGTGTGTGTGTGTGTGTGCAGGCAAGAATCGGTGATGGTGTGTGTTTCGTGTGTAGAACGTTCCAGCTTCAGCTTCTGGCTCTTATCAAACCTTGGTGTTGATTGGTCAGTGGACGCGGTAACCACCACACCCTCAGCTATGAGACGGTGGGACTGGAATATTTCTGTGTGTGTAAATGTGTGTGTGTGTGTGTGTGATATTTGGATACTTCGTTGCTAACCTGTGCATGTGGCGGACCAGCAAATTTGTGCGGACACAGTTCCCGTCCCCTTAAATCTGGATCACTTTGACTCGATCAAGATCAATCTGTAATCACCAAAGTACTGAGCAGTTCCTTTCAGTTGTGGCCCGAGCGTTCGACTGAAGTCAGTGCAAATAACGTTTGTGTTGTATACAACTGCTAGCCACAGCCAAGAAGTCATATAAGTCAAAGCTGCATTCCAGACGTTTTGATAATTCCAACAAATCTCTCCGCAAGCCATACTGTTTTGGTAATTTTCCAACTTATATGGAAACCATTAGTGATATATTTTGTTTGTGCAGTATTTCTCTGTATATGTAAACTACTTTGAGGGAAGCTTCAGTCAGCACACATGCTTTGGTAACTGTTGAATAGAGGCCATCATTCAATGAAGAGTGTTCTTTACTGTTATCGTGGGTACGATGGTGATGTAATACATCTGAGGAGCAGCCGAGTGTTATTGCTATAGCAGACAAGTCTAAACTAAGAAGTCAAAACCACAATGAGCTTGCTGTTCTCACACAGGCTCTTAATGTCACGCCTATCATCTGCGGCCATCTCGTGGTGAGCATTTTGTGCCCTTCCAACTATGTTTTATCCAGTGATGGTATGCCAGATGGCACAAGTGAGGGTAACCAATATTTAGGCTCCAGTTCTAGGTCAGTGGGTGATATTCTCCGCACCACGTTTCTCCAGTGTGCGGGCAGTTGACCTTTCTATATAATGACTTTCAGTCCGCCAAGTAGGCAGCCAGCTGGCACTGACAGCGGGCTCTGCCCTTCTGGGAAACAGAGCAAGCTGGCAGCATTAAAACATGCAGACATACACTGTATTCACACGTACTGTACACACAAACAATATACACGCAGAGCGCCTAAGGTGCACACACTCACTCAAATCAGGCACATATAGGCAGACAGTTAAAGGGTAACTCCACCAATTTTACACATTAAAGTGTGTTTACAGGGCTTGGGGAGTACTACTGCATATGTGAAAAATAGGAGTGGAGGAAGCTGCATGTAATCTGATTAAAAAAATGCATTGTGGGAAATGTAGGCGACAGGTTTTGAAAAGCAGTCCACTGGGCTAGCATTGTACTCATTATGGTTAGTTTAAAAACAAATGATCAAGAGATATCACTTTTTATTTTGTATCTCTTGCGTTCTTCTTCCAGTTTAAATTTGAAGAATTACACTTTAAAAATATGTTTTAATGTACACATAACTGTACTGCACTGACAGCCCTATTCCTAACCTAAACCATCACATCTAAACCCCAACCCAGACTCATTGTAAACCTAAACCTCAAAGGAAGATTTTGGTTTATTGCAACTTGAGTCTTGTGCTTGTAGTTTGGGCCATTGTTTCAATCTGTTGTACTCATTACATTGACATATCACATTGCACTGTGCCAAAATAATGACTGATATCTAGAAACATTGCTGCCAGGAAGCAGAGAAATGAGGCGTCAGATGATCAGACGGGTTGCAAACAGGCCAACAGTTAACCAGATTATACAAACCACTTTATTTGGGCGATAAGCTAGAAGTGAGAATGCAGAAAAAATTTCTGTGTGTGCACAAGAACCGAAAGTATGGTAGGTCAAAGTTGGACCACAAAGAAGGCCTCTTAACTGTGATGGATGTTTGCAGTGAACAATTTAGGTTATTACTTCACAGTTTACCTTCATTTTCTCTTCAAAGTAAGTTTTTATAACCTGAGGGGTTAGTTTTTAAAGCAACCTGTGTGATTGTCTGACAGCTTGTGGTCTTTGATTTCTTTTTTTAGTTGCAAGATCTCAGCAATTAACTTGTGCAGAGTGATATTATACAGATAGAAGTGAAGGTTTGATGGCCAAAACTACTAAAATAAGACCCAGGGTGTATGAAACTAGAATTAGAACTAGAAAAATAGTCCTCAAACAACCCTTTGAAGTAGCCAGGACCAGCCAAAATGTCCTCACTCCCCAAAAATATCCTCACTCTCAAGGTCTAAAAAATTGGTCCTCACAAAGATACTATGCACTCAGACACATGTGCTCACACAAAAGCTGTATATTTATATCCCAAATTGAGATACATAGACATGCATGTTAGCACGTTAGAGAATTTATGCATGCGGCCACACACGTGCAGTGCACACTCATCATTAGGCAAGTGCAGGCACAGATACCCACATATACACACAGTACGCGCTCAAGCTTTTACCAATTTAAACATGCAGTCGGTTGTCGTTTGGAAAATTTGACATATAACGAGAGAGAGGGAGAGACTTTGTGACATAGAAACTACCCCGAGTCACGAATGACCTTCTGTGACTTTCTGCTGAAACAGAAGTCCTCAGCCCCAGAGGACTTCAGAGTGTGTGTCATGTTATAACGCCAGTGTGGGTTTGTGTGTGTGTGTGTGCCGTATGCTTGGAGTCGTTTGATGTTAACAAGCTATGCCACTGTTTTGTTAGGCCACTGTCACCAAAGCAACACATTATATCCCTTCTGCAGGGACTTTTTCTTTTCTCAGTGTGTCTCTCCCTCCACTATATGAGTGTGAATACTTATTTGTGTTTATTTGTGTGAACGCAGTACGTGTGCAGTACGAGAGTGTGACTTGCACCGTAATTTTTCCCTTTTCAGTCCAATGTTCAGCAAAGCTCAAAGTGACAGACTGTTTATGTAAGGCTGGAAGCTTATGGAGAAACTGGTCACCGCTCTGAGCATGTGTGTGTTTCTCCATCTCTCTGCCTCTCTCAAGCTTTGTCTCTATCATTCACTCTCTCTCTCTCTCCGTCTCTCATTCATCTTAACCTCTCTCGTTCTCCTATCCCCTCGTTCACTCACGTCTTTTTTTTTTCTGACTTGGCCTCCGATGAGGAAGCAGCAGTCCTCGTTCTCGTCAAGTGGCCTCTCAGCGGCCAAATTACCCCCTCCACCCCCCACCGCCCCTACCCCATTCACTTACAGTACAGCAGTAGTAAATCTAGACAAAAGCAATGCAGCCCTATAAACTCCAGCAAAGAAAAGAGCTAACCAAATACAGCGCTGGTTTACAGCCCTTTTGGCTCGTGGCTCTACAAGAAAGGGATGCTTGCAGGCGACTCCCTAATGTGGTCAAGCCTGCGTGGTTAACAGCGACACCAAACTATGAATTTCCTGAGGTTGAGCCGCATTAACATTGAATAGAGACTATGAGGGGAGAGACGAATAGATTCTGACAGACAGAAAACAAAAGCAGTAGATGATGAAACACAGAGAGGAGAAGCATTACTCCCCCGGATTTCAACAAAATCCGATCAGTCTGGGATATTGAATGCGAAAGATGCGTTGAAAAGTAATTTTAAAAGACAGACATAAGCAGGAGCAGAACAGAGGAGAGGGATGACGATGGATTTAAAACTAAATGGTGGATAGAAGGTAGAAAGTCAGACAAAATGGTAAAAAATACTGACATGAGAATAAAATTGAACCAGATTTAGAGTTCAGGAACTAAAGTCCCTTTATGGAGTGAAAGTGAGTGTCCTTCTCTGTAGGTAAAATATTTTACTGACTGATGGCTACTTTGCCGTCATGGTCTCAGCTCCCCTCCTCTCGCCTTTCCTCTCCTCTTTTGGGTAAGAAGTTCTCCCATCTTTTGTTTAATTCCTCTTTAGCATTGTTAGCATTCTAGACATTGCATGTGTCTAGAATAAGCCAAGATTCTTACCCGTTCTGATTAATGTGTGGTGATGAACTTTTGCCAGAAAAAATGTTAAATGTCAAGTGTCAGAATGTTTTCCACGAAGCATTCGGAGCCTACGCGAGAAATAATCTCCCACAGTGGGGTCAGTGTTATGCTGTCCTGGCTGTAAAAACCCGTCACACCAGGCAAGCCATTGTCTTCCAGGCAGATTTCGCTCAGCGGTGTAAGCAAATGTTTGCTTTAGCTCTGTAAATTCTGCTGTGGCTGAGTTTGATGGCTGTCTGTGAGCATATTACTAGCTTTTAAGCCAGGCTCGAATTATTCAGTTGCTTTTTTTAAATTTAGATTCATTTGGTTACTGGAGATGTTGAGCGTTTATATCCTCCAAACAACAAACAAACAACATGATTGATGTGAAGACTGTGTGTGCTTGGTTTTAAAAGGCTGTGTCACCAGCAGACACATGAGTTCCAGAAGGATTATGTTTGAGTTATGTGTCGCTATGATGGGAGTTTTATCCATCACTTGGACAAATGAAAGGAGCGAGAGGAGCGAGAGTGAGAAGCGATGGGCTGGAGAAAATGAAGTGGAGACTAATGGAGTGAAGAAAAGATACAGATAGTGAGGTATATCCAGTTAATGCATCCAGAGAGACCAGCCGTTGTTTGGTCCGTACAAGAATCCCACAAAGATGATTCCTCTGTTGCTTTCCTACTACACATCCCCTCCTCAGTGCTGCAGCCAGGGTTTTAGAAAAACCAGAAACTAGTGTTGTGAGTGCCAAATTGAAAGATTTCAAAAAAACGTTTTTGTTTATTGTATTTTTCATTTAAATGTTCCACAGTGCTTTTGTCCGACAGCCTAAATGATGTTGTAAAGCTTTTGCCACACTGAATTAAATAAACCTGGTGGTGACACATTGAATCATCTTGTTTATTTATGTTTGCCCTGGAAAATATCAAGTTTATGGATACTGATTTTATATTGCTCTGAACCTTTTGTCTGTACTCGCTTGAACACAAGCCTTTTGCCGTCCGTATGATGTGAGTGCCCAAAACGTCTTAGTGATGATTGCTGTGTATCCCCGAGAGCAGTTCTGTAATAGGAGAGAGTTCAGTACCTATTAGCATCACTATGACGGAGATTCAAAACAGCAGTAAACGGTTGCACAGGAGAGACCCAAATTTTCCAAACGCTATAGGCTCTTGTAGACAATACATGGTCTGCAAACAGAGACAGGGACTGAACATGTCATTCTTTTGATTGCTCTCCATGATTACATATTTGGATATTTTGATTTATGTGACATATAATCGTTTATACAGCAACAAAGAGGATAAAATTGAATTTTCTACATTACTCAGTCAAGGTCTCTTCTTGTAGTCATGCATTCTTCATCCTAAGCTTGTTAAACTAAATATGTAAACTGCCATTTTCTATCCAGTTTAACGTCAACCAAGATAGTTGTTTTACCAGCTGGCTGAAGCTAAAGTCTGCATCTCATATATTCATATATTCTCGCTCCAAATTCATAAAATTCGGCAGCTTGGTCAGTGGCCTTAAGCTTCAAACTATGACACTGCACCTGCCCCCGCAGTGTCAGTTTTGAGTGTGAAGGGCTCCGTGGTGTGGTTTGAATAATACATAACATGCAACGTCTGGTTAGACTTTCAATATAAAGCCTGCCGACAAACAGTTCACATAGTATGACATATTATGACTTTGTGCGTTTGTGCGTGTTTTGGTTAGGTTTTGACACTACAACTACTTGGTGAGGTTTAGACTCCAAAACTACCTGGTTAGGTTTAGAAATTACATCATTCTTTGGGCTAAACTACAAGCAAGTTACCCAAATGACGTATCTCACATTATTAATTAACGTGACATCACTCACGTAAACCTAAGTGACAGAAGTTTGACATTTATGTACTTTAACTTGCATACTTAATGTTACATGAATTAAAAACAAATCACTCTTAACTCTTGGTCACAAACTGAACCCTGTTCTCCAGAGGTAAAGATCTATGAATGACCACCCCAGCCCCGACCTTCGACATTTCTTTTTCTGCTTTAGAGCGGCGCTTCACGAAGTGTCGCTACAGCGTGTCTACAGCATCAGACTTACAAGCGTAGGGCCGCTGACCAGGCTGCTGTATTTGATGCGTTGGGAGTGGGAACTGGCTGTAGATATGTCACTCTTTGACTTTTATACTGAAGAAACTTTGCTTGAAATCTGAAAATATGTCAACACTTCCTTTTTTTCCCAAGTTTCCATATTGTCGCACTAATTCATTTCTACATGAGGCCTAGTTACATTCCCCATAACTCCTGTTTAAGGTTTCTCATCTATTTCTGATATTTGATCACTTAAATCATTGATCTTGGTGCCCAGTACTGTATTCAAAGTTTTAATGTGCTTCCAGAAAAAAAATCATAAACACCAACTACTTGTCTTCAACCATTACTGGTGTATAGACATGCACCTATGTGCAAAGTAAGAAAAGGAGTACATGTTTAAGTTCATCTAATTAAGTCATTATCAATCATGTAGCAGAAAAAACTTGGTGTTTTCTGTCCTGAATGGTTTTGGCTTCAAGCTGCCTTCTCCCTCTGTCCTGATCGGACCCCAAAGGGTTTAATCTAACATAATGCTGCTGCTGTCTTTTAAGCTTCATATCAAGTGAGGTAACAATTAGTGATTAGATCCAAAAAGTCTGTGCAGGTCTCCCCTTGTCGTATCCAGAGATTTGAAGTGGATGGATTACGGTTGTAACGCAGGCTGATGGTGAAGCAGCTTGACGCCTGCCCCCTGCTTCTGGTGACAGACGCGCTGTAGAGCGTGGGGCTCACAGGAAAAGGAAGAAGGCAATTAGGATTCCTTGCGTAACTTGGAGATTTAGAGAGCGAAATTGAGCATACCTAAGAGAGAGAGAGAGAGAGAGATGGATGGAGAACAAGAAAGAGGGAATGAGAAATTGAAGTGCTACAAGAGCTTTGTGGAAAATAACAGGAGATTAGGACAGGAAGCAAACGCATTCGGAAACGAAGCGTTGGATGCAGAACAACAAAGGATAAAAGGGAAAGGATGGAGAGATAAGGATGCAGTGCCTGATAGAGTGAGAGAAAAAAGTAGAACAAGGAAATGTCACAGTGTTAAGAGTTAGAACAGAGAGAGGAAACTGTTCGCAGTAGTTAGTCGTTATTCCTCTTTTGGGTGCGAGATTGAAAAAGACAGAGGGCAAAGGTCAAGGACGGATTGAGATAAGGGGACGCAGAGAGAAAGAGAAACACAACTGACCGGCCAACAACCCGGCGTGTCAAACATTTTAACTCATGTATTCTCGTAATATTTCACGGTTTACCACAGCGGCGGTCGGTTCAACTCTTCATTCCATCGAGCTCTCGGGAGTCTTTGTCACCTGATCTGTCATTTGTTTAACATTCCTCTCTAATAGTTATTCCTCTGTTTTTTCTCAGTCTCTGTGGTGTAGCCAACCAATAAAGCTGTGCTGTAAATGAATCAGCCCCCCCACACACACCAAACCTGTGTGTGTGTGTGTGTGTGTGTGTGTGTGTAAAGTCAAACCAGTATGCCGGCCCAAAGCAGCCAGACTGTAAGGTTGACTGGTTTCAGTGGTCTGGGGTGAGATGTGGTGGGCGGCTGTCTGTGCCTTTGTGTGTGTGTGTGTGAGTGTTGTAAGGTATATTAATTCCCTGAGCACCTGCTGTTTGCATTCTTGTCTTATCCCATCGTCACAAACACACACACATGTGCGCCTTACCTCTGCCTCTAATGGAAACAAACAGTGGTTAGAGCTTTTGTGTTAAAGCCTCTCGTTAGTTGTCTGACTGCCAGCTGGTCAGTTAAATTTAAAGCTAAGTTAAGCTTTACAGCTGGGTGGGGTGGACACCCACACTTCAGCAGACCAGGTGCATAAAAAAGGGCTGCCTAGCTAGCTTGCAGTCATTCAGATCCTCTGCAGCACTTTTTATAGGCTGAGAGTAGAAATGTTCCATTTTAAAGCCTTTATCGACCGATACTGATGACATGCCGAGGCCTCACTTTACCATATCTTAACTGCACAACACTCTCACACCTTCCAAGGTACCAAGAGTGGATGCACTCCTGAAAAGGTAGTGTGGGGTTATGAATTTTTTGAGAATTTTTTACCCTGCATGTATGAGGCTAATGGTGGGGCTTTACGTTAGCTGAGCAGAGCACTCAATTTGTGCTTTCATCATTGCTGACTGGCGTTAGTTGTTTTATTAATCCCTCACAATCATTGTCTCACGCACCAGATGTGAGACTACCAGCTGATTTAACGTTTATGTACGCAATTCAGAGAGTAAGATTGTGGTACAGCTACGCCTCATCCTTCATATATGTTCCTCTGCGGCATTATTGATTTGTCTCTTATACGTTAATAACCTTCAGTTTTGTGTCAAATAATGACCCACCCACTGTGCACTCAGTTTACTCAGCTGTCAGTCACAGAATAAAATTGATCCACGAGCTGTACATCAGTACAACAGCTACAGCAAGATTTAAAAATAAGTGAAGAATATGATATGACAAATTTAAATAGGTCCTATTATTAGATCTGGACATTAAAATCCAGACAAATCAGTTGAGTCCTTTACTGGATTTTACTGGAAAAATAAAACACAGAGTTTTGTAGTTTACTGTCCTGGCACTGGAAACAGACATCTCAGTATGTAGAAGTTACCACAGTATTAGTTACATATGTAAGTTTGCTGAGGGGGTAAAACATGAATTAATGTTTATTTTAATGACTAGACGACGTCATTCTGTACACCTTACATCTCATTTTATTTCATAGTACATTACAGCCTGTTTTATCAGTTAATTTCACACTACATCTTGTTTTTTCTGCCAGTGGCCTTGAAGTTTTAGGCGGTGATGCTGATGCCATCGTTCTCCACCTGGCCATGTGTCCTCACTGTTTGTTTGTCTCCAGAGCGGTTTCCCTGGTGAGAGCAGAAGTTTCCACTGTGAACAAGAGAAAGATGGAGATAAGGATGGAGAGATTAGCTGAGACGGCAGAGGAAAAAAGAGAAGCAAAGGAAAAATGTAGCCGACTGTAAAAGAGTGAAAGATTGAGATAAAAGAGGAGAGATTAGGGGGCAAAGAGAAAAACAGAGGAAGGCGAAGAAAAAGTGTTTAGTCAACTGTGAAACAGTGATAGATAAGACAAGAGAGATTGAGAGAGGGGGACACAGTAAAGGGGGAGATTAGAGAGAAAAAGAGTGGCGTGGAGAGGATGGCTGGGAACACGGAGAAAAGCTGGCAGTGAACGAGTGACACATTGACATTGAAAAGCTGTGACTGGAGGAAAGGAGAGACTTGAAAGATGAGGGGAGGGAGAGAAAAAACCTGAAAGATTGTCACCAAATGTGAAAAGATAAGGAGAGATAGATAACAAAGTGGTAAGACAGGGAGGAGGAGGTGGATGGAGGTGAAGTGATGAGGAACACAAGTTTTCAGATTGGATTCTGCCTCAGAGTCACTCGACAGTGAAGAGTGGATATTTGATATTGCAAATCAACAAGGGGAAAAAAAAAATCTGTTTCTTTCATCATGGAAGCTGCTCTTTCCTCAAGCTGAAAATGATAAATCAATGCTGTATTGGGTTTTTTTCACCACGTCCAAGAAGGCTTATCAAGCTGCCTCGCTTTCCAAGGAACTGGCAATTACACACATGCTGAAAGCCTGTGACAAGAACCAGCAGCATCGAGTCTGGATGATGGTGAAGTGGCTTGCTTTGGTCTCTTAAATGCACTGGCAAGATGGATGAGACTCAAAGTCATTGTACATTTCTTTTCTGCTTTTTATATTTTCTCATATTATCGCTGCTTCCAAATGTTTGGACGACTTTATGATGTGGGGCTTATCTATGATTATAATGAAAGCAACGTCACCGTACCTCAGAGAGCTTTTTGATTGCAAAAACTTCCAGATAATTATTTTGGCATTTTATGCTTTATTAGAAAGACAGCGTGAAATGAAGGGGGAGAGAGAAGGGGAGTGACGTTAGGATTACATGGTCAGCACCTTAAACCTCAGGCCTCAAGGGAGACAGGTTGTAAAACTTGATTTAGAAATGAGGTCACATGTTATTGCAAAAAAAATACCTCATTATTGGAACAGGGGTTAGCGTTATGAAAATACATTGGGCTACGCAAAAAACTGAGAACTTATTTGTTGAAGCTTATGATTTATATCTCTGTCTGTGCTGTAGTGGGTGGGAGTCTTTGATCAGCGGTCCTTTTATGTGACCTCCCATTGTATCAGATGAGATACTGGATCTATTTAATACCTGTTGTGGACCCAGAAACACATTCTGGGCTTTGGGAGGTGCTGCCTTCGCCCACACCAGCCCTCCCTGTCTCAGGCCGGGGTATGGCTCTTATTAGTGTTCCCTGCCATGGCTGCTTGGGGAAAACCTTTTGAAACCTAATATGGTCTTAAATCAGATTTATAAATGTTTAGGTGTATTATGAAAAACACACATGCAGGCCGCCTTGGCAAAACCAGACTTTGTTTATGTGTATGTGTGAGTGTGTGTGTGTCTGCGAGTGAGAGAGGGCAAGTGAAAGCTCTGGAAGCGAGGGGAAAGAGCCGTGTGTGTGAAATAAGAGAGAAAATTGTGTGTTGTTTGTCTGCGCTCTCTTGTGTGTGTGTTTTTTTTTTTCTTGCTCTAATTCCTCCAGTACGACAGCGTTTCAATAAACAGCGTACCCTTATAAAGGGAACCAGTCTATACACACACACTCAGGCAGTCAGTTCATGTTGCAGTATGCATACATTGTGCAGCCCGTAGTTAAAACAGATTGAATGACAGCCAGGAAACACGATAAGCTTTTAAACTCTGATGATGGAAAGAGAAAATAATTTCATCCCACTTTTTTTTTTTCTCTGCTGGAAAATTTGCTTCTCAATAATTCGGAGCAGCGGGAGCTTGTGTGTGTGTGTGTGTGTGTGTGTGTGGACGTGTGAGTGTGTGTAATTCTCCCAGTGCCTGTACGGTAGGAGTGTTTGTGTGTTTTGGTTTGTGTTTGTTTGTGTTTGTATGTTTGTGTGTGTGTGTGGGCTCGAATGCTGCGGGCCATTCTCACGCTCTGTCCTGCTGCCACATTCATTAATTTGACTTGAGTGAGAACACACAAACACACACATTGACTTAGCGTGCCTTCACTGAAGTTCACTTGCTTTTTTAGCATTTTTTTTTTTTTTTACAATGAAGTTGTTTGCTTTCAAGATACACTGTATTATATTGATATTGTTTAGGTACTGTTAGATTTTAAAGATCAGATTTGTGACCTCTGTGTTTCTCTCTGTAGGGATTTGAACAGAAACAACATCACCAGAATCACCAAAGTGGACTTCTCCGGCATCAAGAACCTCAGGATTCTGTAAGTTTGTTTCTTCTTTGTTTGTTTCAACATTTTGGGTGATAAAACATGAAGTACTGTTGAGATGACTCAAAGGTTTTTAAGCCTGGTTGTTCATCAAGTTCATACTGAGTTCATGCAAGATAACGGGCCTCAAAAACTACTTTCTGTATTGCTCATATGAGTTAGCGAAATCTGTTTGTATGACGTGTTCTTGCATGAGGCCCAGTGACTTATCTGTATAGTTCATTTTAAGTGCCTACTGTGTCCAAATAGGACTACAGTAGGTTGAAACAATACTTAAGTTGTCTTTGATCACCTATGAAATAGCTAAAAGAACATGCTCCTGCAAATAGTTCAGAAGCAGCCCAGTCGCCAGGAGAAAAACAAATTGAAAGTTAATGTTTTTGCAAACCACTGATTCGATCACTATTCAGCGTGTCATAAGCTATGCAGCATCCGGACATGTCTACGAAACGTGTGATATCAAGTTCACCATACTTGTTTATGACCTGACTTTAATATCAGGATGTGGAAGTTATGATGTTGGAGTTAGCGAGAATGGTGCCAAGCCAGTGACCACAGTTTGACACTGTGTTTCAATATTTGTAAATGTGAAACCGCTGGATATTTTTTGACAAAGGACCACAGTGTTTCA
The DNA here is from genome assembly GCF_965226575.1 of Pagrus pagrus. Classification (NCBI taxonomy): domain Eukaryota; kingdom Metazoa; phylum Chordata; class Actinopteri; order Spariformes; family Sparidae; genus Pagrus; species Pagrus pagrus. The sequence continues at coordinate 32,392,539 of NC_140189.1, read as the reverse complement.
ACATTTGTGACACCGCTGGATGTTTTTAAGGACCTCAGGACAACTTCCATCCCTGTCTGTGGCAAAAAGAGCTGAAAATTATTGAGGAGTAGTCATAACACAAAGACCTCTGTGCGTTACTGCAGTGGTTGTTTGGTTGTTTGTAATTGAACATAAAGAAAACCAAAGTTACAACGTAAAGAAATCAAAAATTTTTGCAAAACGTGAATTGCCAACACTTATTGTTGTGCTTGGGTTATTGAAAACAGACGTGCTATCTTAAAGAAAGCAGTTTACCTAAAGCAACGTGGACTTTGTATCCTGTGGGTCTCACACTCCTTTGGCGTGACACTGTTGTACTGCTGCAGAAAATCTATGTACAAGTAGATGTACGGTCACACAAAGGTAGTATTGGTTTCTTTCAACCATGAATGTGATCTTTCTCTTACCTCGCCTTGTATCTTTAGTTGTATAAACATCTTCTGTCAACCACACAACTGGCACATCAGAAAATGCTCATGTAAGTTATTTATTTATAAGGTCCTTTCAAACAACATATTCAGTCTTTGAGCGAGCTTGATGTTGAATCTACCAGCAGGTCTATTATGGCCTCTTTCTTTTTCCTTGCTGTGACCTGCATTTGTTTCTTTACAAGGAATCCCATTAACAAAAAAACTGCCATGCTGGAGCAATTAGGCAAATGCTATATTTACCTAATAGGCCAGTATATGGCTATAGGGGAAACAAGTCTCCATAAAATAGAGTTTCCCATCCTAATGAGGGATTTCAGGGCAGGAGAGAATGTAAGTGCCCTATCCAAGGAGTCGAATTTTGTAATTACTGAATATTTACAAGGCTAAATAATAGAGTAATCGTGAGCTGACATGCCAGTAACAAGCAGCAAGACTCCTATTTGTTAAACAAGCAACACGACAACAAGATGTTAAACCGGTGCGGACATGACTATACGGAGAGATTTAACAGCTGAAAAAAAATTGGCAATTTCTGGACAATTGTTAGTGAGAAATTCTGAGTCACTGCTCATGTGAAACAGTAAATAAAAAAGGTAATGTGACTCACAATTCTCTATTGTCTTCCATGTTTCTCTGAATCATGGGAAATGTTGAACTTTTAAAGTTTTGCAATAGTGAGACATCAGAGATACCAGAAGGCCTTTGGAAATATGAAATAAGCAACAAAAACTTTTGAGGTTGTTTAAAGCTGCACAAAAGGGATTAGTTTGAATTTGAAAACAAAATGCACTGCGTATGTTGATGAAGGTTCTCAGTCAGTGTTAAAGGATACCTTCACAATTTTTAAGTCTATCTTGAAACAGTCATCACATGGTGATATTTACATTGAAAGGTTTTTGGTTCACTGTAGTTGTTTCTTCTCATGCTTCTAAGTTTGATGCTGTAGATACCTTTCCTGAAGACATTTTGCCTCTCATCCAAGAGGCTTCTTCTAACTGGAGGGGAGCTTTTTAAACTCTGTGTGGGAGTGTCCTCACAGAGTCGTTAAGGACACGTGTGAGCTCTGAGTTTCAGAGTCGTTAGGGCCACTTGTGGGTTATTGACCCAACCGACCTTCATGTGGGTTGCTAGGGCTACAGTAGGTGAGCCCAGGTGTGAATGGTTGTTAAGCTGTCTGTGGAGAGAGCTCAGTAACGCATTGTAGTGGTTGATAAGTGATGTCGTAGGCCACCTCCAAAATTGACAACGTTAATAACAGTCCAGAAGTCACAGTAAGTCATAATATGTGTCCTGTTTGTCAGCCAGCTTTATTTTGAAAGTCTTGGACTAAACATGTAGTTGTCAGCAAACATCGAAAACTGACATTTTATTTCCAAAGCGTTGACCTCCTCTCCTCCGCCTGTGTAAAATAATCAACTGGCAGCATCAAGTTATCACTGATGTAACTCCTGCTTGTCTGACTCGTCGTATCTAAACAGCTGCACTCAGTGGAGTGTGACTCCTCGTCTGCTCTCAGCTGTCCTAATTGACGTTAAGGGCTCTTTCAGTCTTCAGCCTCAAGTGGCTCAAATGTGTGTTTGTGTGTGTGTATGTGTGTGTGTGTGTGTGTGTGTGTGTGTGTGTTAGGCCTATAATAACTATAATCACCGTTGGCTTCATGCAGCTTCCCTCCTCACTCTGTTTTAACCAGACCGGCCGATAAAAATACACTCCCAGGACAAACTACGCCGAAGAGTGGAAATATGTTTATGCATGTGTGTTTTTGCATTTAAAAGTGCATTTGTTCAAATATAACCAAACTTGTGCGAAGCATGGTGGATAAAGATTACGTGCTGTCTGTCAGATAATGTTACAGGTTTTATCGATGTGTGTAACAGAGAAGGAGAAAGAGAGAAAACTTCATTTTGCATCCTGTGCACTTTAGACAGGGCGAGGACCTGTGTGTGTGCGTGTGTGTGTGTGTGTGTGTGTGTGTGTGTGTGTGTGTGTGTGTGTGTGTGTGTTTGCGTGTGGTGGGGCAGCAGCTCGTTTCATGTGGTTGGTGATAAACTGCTGTGACATTTCCCCACTCTAAATCTCTTAAAGAAATGGGGAGGCGATGGCTTGGGAAAGAGGAGATAGAGTCTGAGAAAGTACACACTCAGACACATGCACATACACACACACATGCCCACGCACGCTCGCTCTCACACACACGCATTGTTGCATATGATACCAATGGATGGACAAAAAGGCATACATGGTCACACAGAGTGTAGCCTTTACCCTTATCTGTAGTCAAATAGGTATTACTGTTACTTAGCAGACATCTACACACACACACACACACACACACACACACACACACACACACACACACACACACACATACAGAAAATGCCTACTTCTTGGATTCCTGCTCACTTAAGCCTTACATACATCCCATGGGAAAAGTTTGCATGTCGTTTAACGCTCCTTACATTCTTCCCAGGGAAGGCTAATGGCTGCAGAAAGAAAGTGTTTCTTAATGCCCGTGCTCATATACAGGCTCGTAATTATTGTTAATTAGCCCCGTGAAAATACTTGACCATTACAGCTAATCAGACTTCTGTTAAACACTTCAACAAGGACTGCATGATTGTGATATTTTACCTTGTTATTCTGTGATATGTATACTGTTAAATGAGAAATACAGGATTTTTCAAGCGCTCGACTGAGGGCTATGCACGAGATGTCACAGCAGGCAGACGTCACCGTGGTTACATCAAGAGTGTTAATGCGAAATAGAAAAATAACATCTAAAATCTGAAAAATTTGCCTTACCTGACATTGCACATCCTGCGATGTGGATGCTGATATGATACACTGTGCAGCCTTACCACAATCAAACTAACCTGCAGTGTACTGGACATACAACGTGACGTATCATGTCGTTTTAGATTTACAAACGTATTATCTGACCTCATTAAAGTGCCTTATTCCACAGTTTGAATCTTGTTAAACCTGCTGTAAGCCTTGTCGTTGTTTGAGCTCTCTGCACATTCCCCCGAGCAGACTGGACCGTCTCCTTATGGAGTCCTCTGTCCTGATTGGATAAAGTGGGCAGGGATACCAGAAGATTTCTTTTTTGTCTCTTACTGCATGAGCAGGGGGAGGAGATATATGGGTTACTGGCAAAACATTCTGCAACAGCGATTACTGTTGGAATACAGAGCTATTGAACACTTATCTTAATAAGAAAATAACGCTTACAGCAGCTTTGAATCAGAGCAGTCAGACCGTCCCAGCTTGTCCCTGCGTGCATACTCAATGCGCAACACTTAGCGTAATGTGTTTGGCATCCTCACATCACAAGATATATTCCAGATTGCGGCGAAATTGAGTAATTCCAAACAAATTTGGACGTAGGTGAAAACTTGTGCTTGATATTGAACATTTGGCTGGGAAACGTTTAATGTGGTTTCACCCGTTGTGTGTAAACAACAAGTGAAGTTAATATCCCCTGAAGTATTTCCTGATTTGCTGCAGAGGCCAAGCGCTCTGCGTTTGCCACAAGGTAGCGTGACATCATTGTACGTTTTTTTAATGGATGCTAAAACTTTTCTAATATGGTCGAGTGAAACAGTTATTAGACACACCAGGCCCCACACACATGAAATCAATACTTGTTTTCTCTCTTTTCTCCATCTCCCCGTCGATGAGTAATGCCTGATACAGACCAATATAAAAACAATACCTCATCCGAACGATATGCCAGTATCGACTCCCCACACCATGTGTTTGGCTTCGGATCCGCTGCCTTTCTAAACCGCTTTCAATAAATCAGCGTGCGGTTGATCCTCTCGTTTGGACAAATAAACTCTGATAGTTACTCAAAGTTATGTCTTGATGTAGCTTGCTTCGGAGTTTACGAGATACGCTTTTCTATCAAGATGGAGAGAATACAGCTAGACTAGAGTAAACATGGTGGTTTTTACGCTGGCTCGACTGTAATTTATGACTGATGAGGCTCGAGTCTGAACTGTGCACATGTTTACATGCGTGTTAGGGTATTCTTGCTACCAGTGCGTAACTCTGTACCTGTGTTCAACCTCCGTATGTTTACACACAAATCTGACATTGCTCATTAGTGCTGGGTGTCTATGTCTATGTCTCGTCTATACAGTATGTATAGTATTTGTGCCTTGTTTAGTGTGTGTTTGCCTTTTTTTCCCAACTGGCATCACTTTTATGTACTGTGTGTTTGCACTTGTGTGTGTTTGTGTGTATACACTTGATTAAGCATGCTGGTTGTTGGAAGCCGATGGATATATATTTTTTTTATTCATATATTTATTTTCAACAACTTTTTTCCCAAGATATGTTTGGTGCTGTCGTGATTAGATTAAATACATTTCCCCCTGCGATTATGCACCCAGAAGTTGTCATCTTTCCTGCTGCAAGTAGATGCAAAGTACAAAAATAGTCGTGATTCAAACTAAACTAAAGAGAAAAATGGACAGAAAATGCCTGAAGCCTTCTCCGGAGTCCCGGTGCATAATGAGAGAGAGAATAATAACTACAAAACCCTTTTTTTTGCATTTTATCCAGTGTTCTGCATTATTGATATTTTGGGATTTTCACCTTTTTTTGTATTTGTTTATTTTATTTTATTTATTTCAATTAGCATACACATACAATTACTTAAAATCCAGATAATGAAAAAGGCAAGAGATCAGTGTCAGGAGAGGTCAAGAAGTCATCACACTTACACAACCAGTCAGTCGACAGTGATCCAATAAAAAACACAGACATAGATGAAATTATGAGCTCTTAACATGTCCTTCCATATTCTATAATAAAATACAAGCAAACGCCCTTTAAAAATGTCCTTGAATGCACGTTTTTGTGAGTTTGTTATGTTTCTTTCTAAACAAGTGCATGTTTCAGTCCAACAGATTTGTGTCTGTGTGTGTTTGTGTGTGTGTCCTGTGTGTGTATGTGTGTTTATGTAAAGAGCCGGTATGACATACGGATTAATGGCTGTACTTCAGCTGCATGTTTAAACATTATCACTGAAAGAATACTTAAAGGAAGGTCGTGCTTAAACAATTCAAAGTCCACATGGCAGGCCAGACGTCGTCTCTTTTGATGCAGCTTCTTTAAGCTTCCTCTGCTATCTCTGCCTTTCTTTAACATCTCTCTTACTCAATCCATCTTGTCATCGTGGGTCTCTTCATCTCCTCTCTCTTGCTGCCTCCTCCTTTTCCTTCCTCTGCCTCTCACATCAGCCACGTTTTCCCTTCGATTTCCCCCTCCTCTCCTCTCTCTCAGGAGATGTCACTCTTAACATCCTCAGACAGAGAATATAAACACACATATCTGTACTCTTTCCCATCTGGAAAACCTTAAATCGCCCCAAAAAACATGACAACACAGACAAAGCGGAGAAGAAAAAAAGAGGAATATTCATTACACTGGGAGCGCCACTGGAAAGACAGACGAGAAGAAGCTATCCGCTGAGGGGTTGAAGAGGGATGGGTTGTTAATTGTTTGTTTTGGCTCACTTCTTTGTGACGTTTTTGAAACGCCGCATGTCTTAAACTTTCTAAACTTTTGTCTCACGCCAGATTCGTTTGTTCGGAGTAATGATCGGTTGTTTATACAGCCAGTTTTTTTAAAAGTGCAAGTGTCTCTCTCGATGTTTGAAGTCTCTTTATTTGTATCTGGCAAGCGGCTGATTTTTCTGTTTCCACTGTCCAGTAAATGAGATTTATCTGGCGTTTCATCCTTTGGCTTGCACGTCTAGGTCAGCTTGGAACGCTGGGCCATGGATAGTTAATCAGTTACATGCTTGTCCCTCAGTTTGATATTTAAATTAAAACATTTCTAAGACAGCTGCAACTGCTTCATGTTACTGATAATTTGCATTGCCTCCTTTCACACTGAATGTTATTTCTCTCTTGTGTTGACTTGTCTGCTGGTATTTCTTTTGACTTGTGGGTTTGTTTTAGATGTGATAATAACTACAACTGTTGGTCTCTTCTCTGTGTCCTCATCTCCATCGCTACAGTCATCTGGAGGACAACCAGATCACTGTCGTCGAGCGAGGAGCCTTTCAAGACCTCAGACTGCTGGAGAGGCTGTAAGTACAACATCTTCACCTGCTACCTGTTGTGTGTGAGTGAAAAAAGACGCACTCCAAACTTAAAGTATTTCAGGCATGTAAAAAACCCACCAGGGCTACAAAAATGCACACACATAAACATCCAGGAATAGGCGTACATGCACACATGCAAACACAAACGCACACACGTGCAAATATTTGATCCGCTACGGCAGATTTTCCCATCTTGTCAAACATACACACACTTGTGTCCAGTCTGTAAGACACACAAAGAGTGTACCTGGATGATACCCAAATCCATCCGCTTCACACACACGCTAGGAATCTCTCATAGATATCGCCTCGTTCAGTGTGTGCGTGTGTGTGTGTGTGTGTGTGTGTGTGTGTCCGTCAGCTCACACCAACGCTCTAGTCAATAGAATCGAGGTGTCAGTGCACAACACAACACTTCCCACACACACACCTGCATGTTTATGACTGTGTGCTGGAGGGATGGCAGGGAAGATGTGCTTCCATGTTTCTGCTGTACAGACTGTTTTCTGACAATGTCTTCTAAACACATCACCTGCTTTTTTTCAGATGATGTAACATACCTTCTCGCTGCCATATTAGAGATCTTTAGCATTTATAAATTTGCTTCCTCAGCAGTGTTGAATTCACGCTGGTGGGCTTGGACAGGAGCTGAGAATTTCTTCACTGATATGTCAGTTTATTAACTATTTAAGCTCATTAGGGTTTTTAATTTCCCCTTGTCTTTCCACAGTGTACCTCCCCAGTCTCATAAGTAATGATGTAATGTCTGCCGTGTAGAAGAAAGTTTTGATAGAGCAAGAATGAGGGGGAGAAGGAGATGCTGTCACCCAAAGGGACAGTTCAACCCAAAATCCAAAGTGTTTTTTTCTGCATACATCTAGATTGTTTTGGTGTGAGTTGCCTGGTTTTGGAGATATCAGCTGTCTGCCTTCTCTCGAATATAATGGACCTAGATGGCACTCGGCTTGTGGTGCTCTCAGTGACAAACTGCCCGAACTACACCCATCAATTATATCACCGCGCAGAAGGAAGCGTGCATCTACTGGAGGATGAGAAACTTTGTGCTGATGACAGTGCAGGATGTAAACATTAATAGTGTGCTCTTTGGCTGTACTGTGGCTGTAACGTTAGCTAGCTTAGTTAGCTATCCTCTTGTCCGTGAGTAGATACACAGTTCCTTATGCGTGGTGATATGATTGGCGGGTGTAATTCGGTAAAAGAAGATAATCCCGATATGAAACTGCCCCCAACGATGTCTCTACATTATCTTGAGCCACCTGGTCATGATTTCTGGAGAGAGACATTGCTGTTGAGTTTTTCAGATGTCTTTTTTTTTGGTACTTAAAGCACCACAAGCGTGAGTGTTGTTTAGTTACAGTATATTGGATCCAAGGCCACTCCCTCCAAAACTTGGACACTTAAGGAAAACAGAGATCTAGATCTAGCCCTACAGGCAAAAGGCAAAAACATGTATTTTTGATTTTGGGTTGAACTGTCCCTTTATTTCAGTTCAGGTGACAGCACACTCTTCTGACCCTGGACGGAGGAGATGCTGAGTGGCAGCAACATGTGTATCTTTCTAAATGGAGCTCACACATCCAGTAGAAAGTGAGAGGTGATGGGCTGCTTTAGTGTTTGTCTTTAATGTGGTGTGTCGGGAGGGGTCACAGGTTACAGGGTGGGGGTGGGCACAGGAGGCAACATAGCTGTGGCCAAAACTCACACAAGAGGTGCATCTAAACACTTTGCTTTGTGTGCAATCTTTATTCAGTCTCGTTTGTATGTATGTATCGAGTTTATCGCAGATATTACAGAAGACATTTTGTACTTGACCTAAAGGCCGTCTGAGGAGGAAACTAAAAGTCGTCTTTGTTTTCTTTTTGGCAGAAACTAAGAAGCTTCTGCTGTAGTGATGACGCTAACGAGGGCTTGATTTTCTTTTCACCTCGCTGACAGTGAAATGCTTTTTAACATGCTTAGCTGACAGGTTCTCTGATGTCGTGCCTGTCAGGGTGAAAGTTGAGGGTTGAGAGGTCGTGGTGCTGAGTCTGTGTGATTTATGGCGTCACGATGTGAAAAACATGGAGCTTAGCTAGTCATCTCTTTGGGCGAGGACATTCATGCATGTCAGCACATGATTTATGGAGTCATGGGGATGGTCATTTGGTAATTTAGGGACTCAGGGTTGGCTTGAAATGGACAAAAGTAATGATTAGGTGATTTTTGTTTCTGTATAAGATTTTGTATCCGTGGATATTTTGGAAGAAGAGTAGGGGATTTTTCAAGTAATGCAATTTTTGTAATTTTGTCTTCCTGACTTCTGGATTTTGAGGTAATGGTCCAGTGAGATTAGTTCTCTTAGTGTCCAAACCATTTCTGCTGGACTTATAGGGATAATTTTCCAAGATTTAAAAATACAGTGCCCATGGACTTGTGGTCTGGTTATATTTCAAAGGCTCCAAGTAGAATAAACTCGTCATTATTATTTGAAAACACACAAAGGATTCTTCTCTTTAAAAACTGTAACGGTTTAGCGAGCGAACATCTTAAAATGACTCATAAATGTAATAGAAGCCGATCGTACGCTTGACTTTTCGTACCGGCAGTTATTTTCTGGGAGCAGGGGTCAATTATTTCAAATGGTGGATGTCTCTTTTTGGACTACGGCTCTCTTTCCATCGGTGCACACAGGAGTGAAAGTCAGGGTCTTATTATCATTATCACAGGGGTTAAAAGGTTGGTGTCTGTGTCTTCTCCAGCACAGATTCTACTTAGTGACCCTGTGACCTCTCCACCCGCCTTTTCTTTACGTTTTCCCCTCCACGCCTCGTTTCTCAGCCAAATGCTTTGGTAGCTTGATAACGCTTTCACTCCCTCACGTCACACTGTCTTCATCTATCTCTGCTGCAGCCAACCCCACCCTCCTGCTGCACCCACACACACACACACACACACACACACACAGAAACATCTTTCAGCCTTACACAGTCTATCTTTCACTTTACCCTCACATACACGTGGTCAACACTAGTCTTTCACTCACTCCATCTTCTTCTGCCTCTCATTCCTTTGTAAATAATTGCCATGTGTTCATTTTATAGTCAGTTCAATTTACTCAAACAATGAATGGTATTTTCATGTGAAATATAAGAAGGCATCGGGCCTGAGAAGCTGCTCTTTCTTTTCACTTTAGTTGAGAAACAGTCCCGTAGATTGTTGTTATGTGCTCTGTATTCAGCAAAATTGTCTTTATTGAAGACGAAACAAACCATGCTAGCTGATGAGTTTACACACCTTACCACCTCATGCTCTTACCACCTTCCTCCTGATTGTCCATTACTGTTTGTCTGATACTCGAAGGCTAAGCTCGGACTGCCAGTCCAAATCCCTTTTTTGGCATTTCCAGACTGCATCCAGATTACTTTAAGGAAGTCTGGACAGCAAAAAAAACCTCATGAAATGAAATCCAAATTTAATTTCTGAGTTGGTTTGAAATGTAATTGACATTGGATTTGGCTATGTCGTTACCATAGTTACCTGATGTAGATAAGTTGCTGATGTCTGGACACGTTTGATTGTGTGCAAGTAATGGTACAGACAGTCTGTTTTAGATCAGTCTGAACAAAGCCTACCAATCAAACGCTCTTCAACTTGTGCAGAATGATCACTTGATGATCACGGTAAAGTTATTTTTTTTAATCAGTTTTCGGGTATTTTTTTTTTATGATATAAGACTGTTTATGTGAGCTACACGCACCTGACACCACTTCTTCAAAATCTGAGTTAGAAAAAAGCCTTTATTTAAAAGTGCAAGACCTCTCACATTTATAATGTCTTTACAAATGTTCTTGACAGGAGCAATGCAGGACAGATATGTTATCAATTTTATTAATGAGAAAAAAATAATAAATATGAATTCTTTGGCAAAGCTTTTGCATTTTGTGCATTTTTGTCCTCAGAAAAAAAAATTGTCCACTAAGATTAGATTTATTTTGGCATTTAGATACACAGTGGTTCACTTGGCACTCCTCTAATCCCCTGATTGATGGTACAGTCTGAGATATTTACCAAAATATATTGAGGAAACACTAAAAGTAGTGCTAATAAAGTGAATTAGATTTGGCAAAGCCTTGTCTTTTCCTTATCTCTCAGTAAAGATGACTGGAGGTTACTACAAACCCAAAGTTGTTCCTCCTTTCACTCCCAGGTCAAAGCACAAACAAGGATGATAGCGATAACTGGCTTTGGAGAGCTTACAGCTGGATAACCTGTAACTGACAACACGCACACACACACACGCACACACACACACACACACACACACACACACACACACACACACACACACACACAAAACACAGCACGATAACCTGTAACTGACAACACACACATACACAAAACACAGCATGATAACCTGCAGGTCACGATCACAGGAAACCAGTCAGACATTCCCATGACTTTGACCTTTGAACCATGAACCCGCTGACCTTGTAGGTGATGCCGTCGCCTGGTTGGTGATAGTTCAGTCAACACAACAGCATGAATCTGGGTGATCTATGAGTGTGTGTCTTTGCCCTTTTCTGTTCATGCTGAGATGAGTCTTACAATGTGAAACCTTTTAATGTGAGATATATTTTCTTTCCTTCTCCCTCCACAGTCGACTGAACAGAAACAAACTCCAGTTCCTCCCAGAGCTTCTCTTCCAGTCCAACCCCAAACTAGGACGCCTGTGAGTACACCTTTCTTGTTTTTCCATCTCTCCATCCAGTGGTTTCCTCAAACCCTCCCATCCCTCTCTGACTCTCCCTCGACGACCTTCTCCGTCTCTTTTGATGTGTTACGTGATCCGTTTTGAAAACACGGCCACGGTGCAATGTCAGAACTTTCATCCAGGGGTTGAGGGTTCAAGTCCCACGCCAGGTGACACAGTGCCGCTCTGTGCGCCTGTCGAGAGGTGAAAAAGTGTGTGCGTGTCAGATGTGTATGCATGTGTGTGTGTGTGCACGATTTTAAGAGGTGAAAGTGTGCCTGGAGTGAATGTTTTGCTTGGACCTGGGCGGAATTTTTATTCGGGAATATTGAGTTTTCCCAGAGTATTCAGAGTGTAAGAGCAGGTCATACTGATGCTGAGAAGACTCCCACTTGCCCCGCTTCTCTCTCGTTTTCATCTCACATTCCCAGACACACTCTCTCGCTCTCTCTTCGTGCGTTTCAGTCCCATCTGTGCACCCACCCTGTCTCTGTTTCTCCCCCTGTGCTCTCTCTGTCTGCACTCCGTCTTTCCACTCAGGTTTTCTATTTGTCTTATCCTCAGAGAGGCTCTGTCAGCTTAGGTTGAAGGTTGAAACACCTTCTAAACTTTATGTATGTTTGTATTGGGCTGCTTTCAAGTAAAGCCAGAGGTAGACCCAGTGTGTGTGTGTGTGTGTCTTGTGCATGCTTGCTTTTGACTGTATGTGACTGGAGTTATTATTATGTGCATACTTGAATGTGTAAGTGTGCACATGCATCCACTGTATTAATACACTGTGTCTGCATATCAATGCGTTCAAGTGCGTAGAGAGTGTGTGTGTGTGTTTGTGTGTGTGTGTGTTGCAAGGTGTTAGGATAGGGAATACCAGCACTGGGACATTAAACTTCTCACTTTTCTCACTCTCTTTTATAATGTTTCCATGAGGCAGAACGGCCTTGGAAGCTACTGTTACCTTTCTTTGTTGAAAACGTTTTTTCTTCCCTGTCTGGTCTTTTTTTTGTTTTCGACATTTTTGAAGCTTTATTTGTTTTACACCACTGAAATGTTCAACACCCAAAACTCACTGCCTGTAGCCTTGAAAAGCGGGTCTCAAAAGTTTGTAGCTTACTTTTTCTCAGAGTGGCAGCTATTGGCTTCACAACATTTACAGCGTATTATAATGTCACGTCGTTGCATTATTATAAAGAGTTAAAAAGTCCCCTCAAATGACTGATGTATATCAATAAATATGTTCGATATCTTCCGAACAGTATCACAGTATCCTCATACCTCGAAAGCTTTTGCAGGAAGTAGCAGATTAAGTGGTTTATTGGTGGAGCAGGATTGTTGTGAACACACTGATCACTTGGACCGAAGGTGGATTATCCAGCAGGAGTATCTGAGGCTTTTTCCATTGAAATCCATTCTACTGTAGCTACTTTAAGCTGCTTTAAAGTCCAAGGTCGCCATCCTTTGTCGAGGAGAAGCTCACAAACTTTAACAGCCACTTTTTCAAGCCAACAGGAAGTGGGTATTTGATACACAAAAAGTGGATTTCTTAAAGTAAAAGGTCACTGAGGACATTTGGAAGAATGCTACCTGTCAGTATGTTTCAGTTAAGTAACTTATTTTGATATCAACCTCAAAGTCTACAGTACATCGTCTCATCTGTCAACAGATCTTCCAACGCTAACATAGGTCTTATCAAAAGTAAATAGGAGAATAAAAAAACTGCATATTTTTAGGTTTTCAGATAAACTGATGGATGAGATGCTCTTTTTTTGGGTTCAGGCGATTCCTGACATCTTTTTGAATGTAAAGCTGACCTGTTGAAATGCATGCTTTTTTCATTTCAACAATTACAAAATGCTCTTGTGAGTGTCAGACTGTCAACTATCAGATTTTCTCTACATCGCTCTTTTCTCATCAGAATTATTATGAAAGAGCAAAGGAATGTAGAAACCCAACAAAAACAACAAAATGGGTTTAATAATGATGGTTTATGATGACAATAAATTAAATTGTGTCGCGCTTTCTCAATATGATCTGTTGTGTTGGCAGAAAAAGCCACAGAAATATTAAATCCACTTGGGGGGGTTCACACTGGGAAACCTCTGGACACAGAGTGTGTGTTTTATATATTTGTGGTGGTGTGTGATGCATCGCCAAAGACAGCAAAGTGGACTGCTAAGACTGAAAACAATTGTCATTTACGTCAACTGTGGCTAACGGGATTAAATGCAGCCGGACCTCCTCATGTGAACACGAGGGACACACGCAGTGACAGATGCAAACAATAAAAACACATCAACTCCAACACGCATATCAATGGCGCGTCATCGCAGGGTCATAACGTATCAAAATGTCCTCTCAAACGACTGATGTATATAACAACATCGATGTGTTTCCAACAGCTTTGTCGTAAAATATCAAAATACATGTTCAGGTGTTTCATAATCACCTCTTCATACTTTTAAAGCTTGGCAGGAAGAAGCAGATTTAGTGGTTCGTTGGTGGACCAGGACCAGGACTATTGTGAACATACTGATCACTTTGGTGGCTGGTTATGCTGCAGGAGTTTTTCAAAAAAGAACAGTTTTTCTATCTACTGTATAATAAAAAAAAGCTTAAAATTCATTAAATTATCTAAAAAGTGCATGAAAAGTTGACATGTTGAGAATACATGCTCCTCATTGGCAGGTTACAATATGCTCTTGAGCAAAATATTGAACACATTTAAGTGAAGTTTCTCTTTAAAAGACATCACTTCTTTTGTAATCAGAGCTTTTATTGTGAAAGTGAAATGGAATGTAAAAAACCCAACAAAAACAACAGTTACAGTGTTAATAATGGTGGTTCATGACGATGACAATAAATAAGCTTGTATTTTCTGTCACGCCTTCTCAACATGATCTCTTGCGTTGGCAGAGAAAAGCCACAAAAAGATGAAATCCTCTCTGTGGGGTGCACGCTGTGAAACCTCTATTTAAGACTCTGGACAGACGGATCATGTGTTTCATAAATTTTGTGGTGACGCGTGATGTATCGCTGAAGACGGCAAAGTCGACTGTTACGGCTGAGAGCAAATTGTCATTTACGTCAACTGCGGCTTCCAGGATCACACACAGTCCAAACTTCTCATGTGAACGTCGGGGACACACACAGTGACGGATGCAAACACGTGCAAAAACACACACATGCTCCATCACACACGCACTCTCACTGTTATTTCCAACTCTTTTCTCTTGTTCTTCGCGAGTGACAGTCTTATTTCCTCCACCGCCTGGCTTACTATTCCATAAAACCTCTAATTGGTCTCGATAGCTCTTATTTATCGGCGGTCGATTATGGATCCCTACAGAGCTCTTAGACAACTCAGTAAGAGAGTGGAAAGGGTGAACGTGTTCCAAACTTAACATTATAAATCTCATGTTCTTTATATCCTTACTTTGCCATCAGCACAATCTAAATTACAGTGTCTGGAGTTTCCTCCTGCTCTTTATTTATTTTTTTCTTCTTTCCACTTTTCTCCTCCATTTTTCGGGGGCTTTTTATCCCGTCCGCGCTGTGTTTTTTTTCCGGAGAATTAAGGAAGTGCCGGGAATGTAAATAGCGAGGTATGTAGATGAGAGAGCGTGTCTCCTAGAGGTTGACAGAAGAGGAAGAAATGGAGGTAGAACAACGGCAGGAAAAGAGCGAAAGTCTATGGGAAGGAGCCTGAAAGAGAGGATAACAGCAGGAGACTAAGGAGGAGGAGACAGGGAGGTTTGCTGGTGGCTTTCTGGTTTGGGTTCGTAACCTTCCTCTCTGTCAGCCTCGGTTAGATATTAAATGATGGCAGTGTGATAGGAATTACCTCTTAACCCTCCTATTAAAGCCCTGTGGTCTGAGGTTTGGAGATGGGAGGAGAGGGAAGGAGCTGGATGAGCATTAAGGGAAAATAGGCATGGGTTGGAGGTTCTGCTCTCGAGGAGGGTGGGAGGTAAGGGCAAGAGGTATCAGGCTGGATAATAGTTTTTGCCAGTCTTGGATTCAATAGAGCGTACGAATCGAAGAGGTTGGCTTTGTGTCTTATTGGAAAATGCTCTAATTGAGCAGTAAGTGCGGATAGTGAGTGCCTGACAAAGACGGATGAACGATAGGTATCGGGGAGGTCATGTGAAGAGGGAGATGGATGGTTGAAAGGATGCTGGTGGAGGATGAAGGGAGCGGGTGAATGGATGGAGGGTTTGGAGTCCGTGACCCCACTAGGTGCTCGGTAGGGGGGAGAGAAAACAAAGATAGGGATGGTGAGATAGATGGATGGTGGACTGGAGTCTGTGGGTTTCAGTGTGTGCAGTCTGTGGTCGTTTTCCCCCCACAGTTTGCAGAGACTGTGGTCTCACAACACATGCACCCAGACACACACTGACACACACACTGAGATCAGACTCTGAGCAGAATAAATATGCGAGAAAAGCAATGAACTTCTGGTTTGAAAAGCAACAATCACGATGGCTCGGATGGAAAAATGCAAGCCATTGGTTAGAGGGCTTCCACGCTCCGGTGCACATCACAGTGTATCAGGGAGGTTTACTTTGCTAAGTGACTTGATGGCTGTTAGTCTCCTGTCTAATAACACTGACCCAGACTGAGCCTCATCCTGTTATCTTCACTTTCTGCTCTGGTAGCTTGTGCGTGTGTGTGCATGTTTTATGTGCCTGTGAAAGTGTGTGAGTGTGTGTTGCATTCAGGGGCCCCTCAGCATTTGAACCAGCGCTGGTGTGCAGCCAGTGATACTCATGAAGCAGCATCATTCTCCCCCCCATTAAAGCAGCTCAGGTTTCAGCTGATTGGTTTGCATGAGAGGAGAGGGGTGAGGCGAAGAAGAAAAATGAGTGCAACGTCAGACACGAGAGACATTTCCTCTTTTCCTTCACCACTTTAGCTCCAGTCAGGGCCGCATATGTTGAGTATTACATAATGTAGGATGTGATTTTTGACTGTGTTTAAACATTTATGGAGACTGAAAAAACAGAAACAAGTAAATAAACTGGACAGAGTAGAACAAAATAAAACCAACAACCAGCTCACATATGCATGTCAATCCCAAAATGCGTTGAGTCCGTGGAACCAAAACTAAGTGAGGTTGAGGAAGGCCCAAGATGAAGGTGAGAAAACTGAAATCCTGGCAGACAAACAGTACGGTACAGTCTGATACAATAATTTTCCAGGTTGACACCTCTACCTCCTGATATTTTCAATAAAGGGTCCCCACAACTTTTCAACTTTTCCCCCTCCTAGGTTTTCCTTATGGTGTTACTGTTGGCGCGACATCTTTAACAACATTGCTGCCGTTAATGGCCTGGCTACTGCCCAAAGCAAAGAACAACTGTAAGAATCCCAATTTGACCCAGAAATCCCGATCTCAGTGCTACGACAAGGCAGAGTAAAACACCGAGTTGTATTCATATGCAGGCGGTTGTTGTTACTTACCGATCCAGTAGAAAGAATGTCGGTTGTGAACCGTCTCGAGTCCCGGCGGTTAGGGGAAACACATATCAACGCTGGGGAACAGACTTTGACACAACACCGGAGCGCTCTTGTCGAGTGAATGCCTGTTTTTTTTCGCCCTCCCTCTTCCACTTCTTCACCTCCTCCATCAGTGGGGTTCTTTTCTCTTTTGCAGAGTTTTCCACAGTTATTCTGCTTGTTGTTGCTAGAAAATATGAGGGCTTGTTGTAGGTGCTTGTGAAGACCTCAAAGAGCAGTTGGAGCAACCAAGTATTACTTTCAGAGATCAGCTGTCTGCTGTATACTGTATGTAGCTTGACAAAGGAAAACTGTAATTCCAGAAACTCTTGAGCTTCACTGGCTGACTCTATTATTATTACTACCTCTACACAATGTTTAACCATTTACCATTACCCTGTAAAGGCCACTTTACCCGCAAAGGTTACCTCACTTTGATTAAATCACTGTAAGAAAAGATATTCTATGGCCGAATTTCTATTAAAAATCATGTCAAGTATCTGGTCAATGTAAACAATACAAAACTGATAAAAGAACCCAACACTTTAGCTTGATAATCGGCTCTAGTGTAGTAAATCTTGCGAACTCCTGTGTCTTTCTTTAGTTTTCAGCTTCTTCCTATTCTTTAGCACTGCTGCTGTCCCCCAATGTCCTCACTGCAGGATATAAAATGCATCATCGCAAGGATGTCAGCAGCCAAACATTCAGCCTAAAAGGGTTTTTCGGATGCTTAATGGAACGAGAAGCGAGTTCCCGTCCAGAGGGATGTCGGTGAAGGATTTTATCCAGTCAAAGTGTCCTTGAGAATGATGTTCAATCCTTAAATGTCCTCTCAGTCTGGATAACAGCATTAGGTTCATTCCTAAAAAGTTAAAGTGTACCTGAAGGAGAGGAAAAAGGGGGACAGCTCTGAGGGGAAGGGGGAGAGTAAGAGAGGGACGGATGGATATGTAGAAGAAGGAGAATGACTGGCAAGAGTCTAATGGTCAACAAATCATGACCTGGAAGGTCGCCATTTGAAATCCCTGCACTGATGAGTGGGCGGTAATGAGACATGCTCTACAGCATTGTTAGGTTACCCCTTGAGCAAGGCACTTAACCTCAAAATGCTTCAGTGCAGCTCCCAGATGTGAAAGTGTGGACGTCATTCTCCCCAGTTACTGTAAGTTTTACTGGTTTAGCCAGTGGAAAAGAAGCTGGATGGAGAGCGAGGAATGAGGGAGGGAGGGAAGGCTACAGGGAGCGGGCGGAGGGTGGGCGGGGGGGTCATTTGAGATGTCTTTTCCTCCAAATTAAGTTAATGGAGAAAGACGAGGAGGTTGCCTTTAATCTTGGCTAATTGTCCATTTAGAGGCGACTGCCATAGTTTACCTGCTGGAATGTTATGGTTAGTGTTACAGGAAGTGGGCGTACGCTGCGTGTCCAGTGATTGGCTTGCGACAGACGGGGCCTCAGTGGCGATTGGTGGGAATGGTCTGGACGGGTGAAGGGTGAATGTAAACTGCCTGAACTCATGTGCGTGTCTCCTCTTTTTCCATCACGGGCCGGTTCACTCATTTACTTTCTTCCCCCTTTTTCTGCCGTATCGTAAGCCCTCTCTGTCTGTTACACTCACAAACAGAACAAACAGCGTCAGTGTTTGTATTGCTGTCAGGAATCATAAGATTGTTTTCTTGTCACTGTAGGCTCCAGGTCCTTTGTTTGGTTTTCACGCATTCGGTGCTGGCGGGAAACAAATAAGTCTCAAAGACACACACACAAGTGTGTTTCTCTCTCACGCCACCTCTCCCGCTGATTTAACACCACAGGCGCTGGATGCAAGATTACGGCCCTGCGTGTGTGGGTCCGTGTGTGTGTGTGGGTCGATGTGTGTGTGTGTGTGTTGTTGCATGGCAGACTTTTTTTACTAAACCACACACCCACGACAGAACTTCCTAATAATTAAACATGACTCAGAAGTACAAACCATGGTATGCAGCTGCACCACAAGGCTTGTGCGACCTGACACAATAGCTGCACCACAGGGCCCATGCACAGCAGTACACTGAAGTTTATCAGTCTTACTTATATTCAAGCCTACTTGGTGTTATTGCGTTCCAAAACAAGGGAAAACAGTTGGCTAGTTGGTTGAGATGGCAGTGGGTCCTCTGGCACAAAGCTGGAGGCCCGTAGGCTCCAGGATGGAGCTGCACCACAGGGCCCACACTGAGATTCACTGGTATTCGCGGGAAAGGATGACTTTTACAGCGCAAACCTGACCAGAGCTCCTCTAAAATAAGGCTGCTCTCGGCGGCTTGTGTGTGTGTGTGTGTGTGTCTGTGTGTGTGTGTGTGTGTGCACATTTCCCACAGCCCAGACGGCAGTGCGATTTTGTCCCAAGACATATTTAGATAAATACACACTGCAGAGATACCGAAAACCAAGAGAGAGAGGCAGAGCGAGCAAGAGAAAGAGGGAGAGAGCGAATGATATCAGGATAATGTTAGAGATCTGGAAAAAGCCAGGAGAAGTGTGAATCCAAATGTCTCAGACACGCCTTCGTTCTGTTCTTAAAATACTCACTAATGCTAACATTAAAGTAGAAAATGTGATACTGAGTGTGTTTATGAATTAACAAGTAACAGGTAACATGATTTCTACAACATCATCGAACCCTGGTTTCTGTAATCAGTTGAGGGGATTAAAGAAATGTCATTTCCCTGGTGATTCCTCCTGTAGAAAGTCTTACACATAAATCGATCTGTAATTGGCTTTTTACAGGTGTTACCGGTACAGATCATTAGACATGAGACAGACTGGTTCAAGTTCCAGTGTGCAGGATTTTAGATATTGAAGAGAGCATGGTTGCACATTGTGTTGGCTGCTTAAAAACCTGAAAGTCCCTCAATAGGGCCAGTGTTTGGTTTGTCCGTTCTGGGCTACTGTAGAAACTCCCACCCACTCACTCTGTAGATATGAAAGGCTCATTGTAAGGTAACGAAAAAGCAATAATTCATAGTTTCAGATGATTAAACACTGACGAAAACAATGAATAGTGTATTCAATTTCTGCAAATATATTGAATATCCTACGTACTGGTCCTTTAACAGCTGGGACATGAATCAAATTGTGTTGGTTTTGCATGGAAAGCTTACTATTATTGAGCATCCGGCTGTTGAACGAGTGTTTGTGTGCACATTCAGTCTCACGCACCAGCTCTTTGCAAAGTTTGTGAATGAGAACATGCAAGTAAAAGTTTGTTTCTCTTGCTGTGAAGAGTTGTGTCAAGAGGCCAAAAGTTATGAGGTCTGTGCGCGTGTGTAGGCATGTGTGTGTCTTCCCATGTGTAAGTGTGAATAAAACAAGCCAACGTGTTTCTTCGCGGGGTGAATTCACCAGCCAGGAGGTCTTAAAGTTCACAGCAGCAACACCTTTCCCCTTTCAGCTTGCCTACCGTAGCAGCTAACCAGCTAGCTAGCTCGCCGTAGGGCCAGAACCTATGAAATGTTCGTGGGAGGCTGGAGGCCTGTAGATATATATATATTTTTTGTTATGGCAAGGAATTTTTATATGCTCACACTGAAATAGCACAGAGGCTGCATGTGGAAGTAATTTATGCTTGAAAGTGAAGGTGAGTTGGATGGGGGAAGTAGCCACAGAGCTGAAAGTACACATAGATAAAACTCACTGACTTTTTCCTGTGACCTGTTTACTCTATAGGGCGACACAGACGTGTGAAGGCAAACACTGTATATCCATGTGTGCCAATGATTGTGATTAAAGTCACATGTCTTTATGTGCAATTATGGTCGATATGAGTGTGAATATACAGTGTGTAGTGTATATTCCTATACATGGTCATGTGTGTACATAGTGTAGTAATTTGTGTCTTTGCTTGCGTCTGCATATTTGCTTATGCGTTCGTATACGTCTTGCATTTGTTTGTACATGTCTACTTATATGCACGTCTCTGGCTTTGCTCTTGTGTGTGTGTGTGTGTGCGTGTACATATGTTTAAGAGAAAGGCAAACTTGATACGTGGCCAAACACACTCGCACAGTGTTTGTTTAATCACAATTTAGGTTTACATGAGAACGCTAATCAGAAACAGACCTGGCTCCCTGGAAAGCTGGAGGAGGAGGAGGAGGAGGAGGAGGAGGAGGAAGAGAAGTGATGAAGAGGAGGAGATGAATAGGGAGGCATGAAGGGAATGGGAGGATGTAGGCGGGAAGACGGGGGAGAAGACAAGCCTGGGTGATGGGTGAGGACATGAGAAGGAGGTAGAGGTAAAGAGGGACGATAGAGGAATGGAGGCTGGAGGAGAAAGTCGAGTAGGGGCTTTAAAGGAATAGAAGCTTTTGTTGATTGTTGATTGTTTTTTTCCTTCTTGCAGACCAGAGTAATGATCTTGCTCTGATTTGAGATGCTTTATTCTCCCTAATGGATGCTTAAAAAACTGGCATCTTGCCTGCTTGTGTGTGTATTTGTGTGTACATGTGTTGATGGTGTGGGTTTCAGTAGTAAAAGCAGAATGGAGTCATATGGGCTCTACACTCCATCACTGACAAGAGTCAAACCACTAGACAAATGTAATGTCCCCCATAATTACATTCATGTGTATAAGATGATAGAAAAAGACAGTGGCTTTCCTCAACAAAGCTTTTAGTTCTGTCACTGAAACTCGATTTCTCAGTTTCCCGGGCAGCACAGTGAATTGTTGGGTCGAGGGGACCACTCAGAAGTTCAGAGATGATCACCACAGAGGAAAGAAAAAAATGCAGCAAAAGCCAATCTAGCTGAAATGTTAATCAACAGTACATTTTAATATTTTTGTTTTATACGTCATGTCATGTTTTAGTCAGTTTCATTTGGTCACCTATCGCTATAACAGATGACACGTCAGAGTAAGGAAGGAAGTTGGCCGACGTGACTAAACAAAAGTGACATACTAAACACAAGCATGTAAAAAATGACATACTGTCACTTGAATCTCATTTTTCAAGTAATGGCTATCGGATTTCAAAATAAATCTCTTAAAGTGTTGTTGCAGCTGAAACCCGACCTACAGTCTAACTGCTGTTGAAGAGTGAGGTCATCTAATGGTTTCTGTCTTCGGTCTCCTCTTGAATTCTTGGAAGCGGTGTTTCCAGGTTATTTACTGTAAGGTGACATGTGGGCTTACAGTCAGTATAAATTCAAGCTGCAGCTCAGTGTGGGGCCGCAAAAGTGCTGAAACCTCTCCGTGTCTGTGCGTGAGTCAAGTTACATGTTGTACAGGACTCCCACTCGGCCTTGTGTTCTTTAGTGCAGCTCTGCACTCATGGGAAAGTCCTGGGAAACTATATAAAAGACCGACATGTCCTGAAACAGCCCGGTATTCCCAAGAATTATGTCCCAATTGGACGATTCCACATCTTACAATTTACGTGACTTTCATGCATGTGACCAGAGAGTTTGTGTCCTCTTATTAACTGTAATGTCAAACACTGACCCTGACGCTGTAGGAAGCCAAAATTTAAAGGAGACCTATTATGTTTTTTAATCTTTTTCCTCTCCTTCCATGCTTTATATCGATTCTTGTGCATTTAAAGGTCCACACCATCGGGAGCTCCTCTCTCCCACAGAAAACATGCTCCTGAAGTGCCTGAAATGCCTCGTCAATATACCGGCCTTTACTTCCATGCCATATTGACATCTCAATATGTCACCATGTCACACATTTACATAATTTTGAGCCTATATTCACAGTAGAGGTGAAGCTAACACATCAGAGCCGACGAGCGAAACAGTGAGCGGTGTTGGCCCAGGCATGTGTGAGCTGACCAATCAGAGCAGACTGCGTGTTTGGGGGGGCCTTAAAGAGACAGGAGCTAAAACAGTCCCTCTGACGGAGGGGCAGGGCAGCAGCCCTCGACAGTAGGAGAAAACTGATGCGTTTTTTTTAAGCAATAAAGCATGTAAACCTTTTTCTAGTAGTAACCAAAAATAAAATGATGAACCTGAAAACGAGCATAATATGTCTCCTTTAAAAAATGTTGGAATTGGAGAGGGTTCAGGGTGCAGCATCACCCAATACTGACTATTTTTATTTTCCATTTTAGTATTTGGGTTATGAGACGTCCTTCCTTTAGGGTTTAGTGAATGAAAGTCTGTGCATGTGTGAGTGTGTATTTTCAAGTAATATTTTTTCACTTTGTGGGAGGTCTACATAGCTACTGCGTTCACTGTTGACCATTATTATGGCTACAGAGTTCATGGTTGGAACTGGCTAATGTCACACATTTGCACACACATGGGCAGACGCATGTAGGTGTCCAGAGTCATACTCTGTGTTTGGGCCTTACAAGTGAATGTGTGCGTGTCAGAAGTGAGACTTGTGATTTATTCTGTTTAAATAAAGTCTGATTGTTACAAATGAACTCAAACTGTTGATATTCCTCTCGTGTAATCAGAGTCACACACACACAGCATGACCTGCAAACACTCTCTGTATCTGTCACACACACGCGCAGTAACAGAAACACTGCAGATTTACACATCGACCCACGCACTGTGGAGACACACAAACAAACACGAAGCAGCTCTGTCGCTCCGTCCTTCTCTCCTCGTATGTCTTGCTGTCACACAAACACATTCACACAGAGGCCGGGCTCTCACATGTAGCGACTGTTCCTCAGCAGATTTAGGATGGAAGAAGCTGCAAAAATGTCCTCTTGTCTTAGATGTGTGTCCTGGTGGCGTGTAAATCCTGCTGATGCAGTGTTAAGACGGTTTACTTTTCAATCAATCAAAATAAACCATGGATAATGATGTTGTTAAATTGTACGCGGCTCCTCTCAAGAACGATTGAAGAATAGGTGAAAGAAACATCAGCATTTCCCCTCAAGTTGAGTGTGAAATCTTCAGAGTAATTTACACATCTTGTATTACAGGTTTTTATTGAGGATAAAATCCTGCTCAGTTTTTGCCTGTAACACAAAACATTTTGGAAATAAATTCTCCCTGCAGTGAACTGCCGAGTGTGACTGAATCAAAGTTTGTCTGTTTGTCATTACGTTACGATGGCGTAACATTCTGGCTATGAAGACATTACTAAGTAGGTCTAAAAGCTGGAAGCTTTTACATCATCCATATACTGCTGCAGATGAGTCAACAGCAGAAATAACAAACATAAGCTGCGACATGCAACATTTTTACATCGCTAAATCATGTCCATATTGCAGCTGAAACATTAGAATAAACACTGCAAAAAAAAAAAAAAGCCCACCACCAAGAAGATTGGCAGCTTAAGCACAGTCTTTAAACTGAATTGAACATTGTGTGCCACCTTGTCGATTTGGCTGGAAATCAGCTGGATTGCTGTACAGTACAAATTTTAGAGGGCTGCTGCTGCTCGCTCTTCCAAAGCAAAGCAAATGGAGCTGAAGTTTTCAGAGTTCCAGATTTAAGTGTAAGATAACAGATTGAGTTAAGGACATTTGATAAATCACTTCCAACATGATTATCCCTTTAAGAGCAAACCTTCAGCTGAACAGCCAAAGATCCTCTTTGTGAATCTAAGCAGTGAGGCTAATGGTCTTCACTTTAGAAACATTTCCATTAACAATACCACGGATGCACGACAGAGTGCCTACCAATCATCTTGATTTTCATGGTAACTATACCGAGCTATTGCAGCAAATTTGACAATTAAAATATGGAAAATATGATATATGGTACACATTAGAAACCCCTTTCACACTGGACAAAAAACCCCTCTAATACCTGGCTTTTGTCTCAAGTGGAAAAGGGCAAAATCAGCATTGATTCTTGAGTCAAATGTTGATTTCTTGCGCAGTCGGCTCCAGCTCATTCGGCATTGATTGAAAGACATGCTAGTTTCAGTTTTCAGAGTGCTCCGACCTGTGTTGAAGTTTTGGACGTTAGTGTGTGAATACTTTTCCATCTGTATCTGTTCAAGCAGCACTCGAACATTGTTCAGTCGGCATCGAGATTGAAAGGGAGACTGAAATAAAAGATATAAATAACTGACCGACATAACAATGGCCACTGGCCACCATACCGTGACGTTGATTGTGATTTACTAGAAAAGCAACATAAAAGGCAATCAATGTAATCTATGCTAATTTTATTGTAAAAAAAAAAATGGTGATGAATAATATTGTGAGGAATAATGCAGATTATATGTAGAAGTATAACATTAATCTGTACTGAGCTTTCGTCGGATTTCGAGCTTATATGATTTGATTGTCTGATTTGGTCAGGGTGAAGGCAAAACAGTGGAGCCCGAAGACTTTGGGAATCTTTGCCAAGGAGCAACTGAAGCGAGGCTTGTGGTGAAACAACCCCTTGCAATTTGTGTTGGTTTTTCCTTTAATTTGTCACCCTTTTGTTCAGTGTTTACAGAGACTGAAGGAAGGAAGAAAATGTATTTTTGAGAGATCCTTAAAGCAAGGCCGTACATTCGGGGATGCTGACAGCGGTATGGTGGTAGTGATGGTTCTAGTGAAATACAGAGTCATCACCAAAAACTGTAAATCTCTTAAAAGGCAAAAACCAGCAACCAGCATCGAAACCTACTCCACATTCTTTCTCTTGAGGCACTGTAAGAGGATTTAGAGTGTGTGAGTGTGTGTGTGAGTGTGTGATGGACAAACAGGGAGACGAAGTTGGGGACAGTTTGACGGTGGGACGAGAGGTGAGGAGAACGGAGATAGTGGAAATGAAAGACTCAGCAGAAGTAGAGAGAAAGAGAGAGAGAGACTCAGCCACATGAATGGGGTGAGAGAAGATTAAACCAGGCCTCCTCTAAATACAGACCACCGCAAAGCCACTTTAAAACCTGTAGAGATATATTTATACATCACTCACAAATACACACAAACACACACACACAGACGCACAGACTGTATGTGCAGTTTCCCGGTTTGTTTCTGCCTCTCCCTCCATTTCTAACAGAAGAGAAATACACACACACACACACATAGACAAAAAAACCCCAATCAACCCCCCAGTCTGTCTGAAGCATGACTTTAGACAGACTCTCTGATGTCATTACGTAACGGTCGGGGCTCCACTTCTTGATCTCAAACACGCGGCTCTAAACCTTAAAGAAACCTCTACATTTGTTAGTTTTCCATCTTCATCATAAAAGCATTTACTGTGTGGCTTCAGGTCCAAACCTTATCTCCAGTCGTATCAGTTATGTTTATAGCTGAGTCTGTGCTGACCCAAATAAAGGCGAACTGCAGTGGAAAAAAAGGCAAAATGCACAAAAAGATAGCCGAGTGGGAGTTATTTTTAGGTGGAGAAAGATAATTAAAGATCCTAAAAAGCCATGACAGTTTGTGTATGTTGTTCAAATCAAGTTACAAACATGAGGGTTTATCTTGTTTGGGTTGAGCGTTCTTCTCACGGCACGCTGTGTGCGTGTGAGAGCAACGTAGTATTAGCTGTTGTGTTTGTGCTAGTGTGAACTAAACAAGCGAAGCAGGAATGTGCATTTTTGTGTTTAAACAAAGAAATATGAAACCATGAAAAAAAAAAATCCTCTATTCTTCTCCTCCTCTCTTTCGTCTTATCTTGACTTTTTTTCTGCCTTTTGCACTCTGAGCTGACTGTCAGTGTGTAAGAAGTTATGTTTAGGCATGCCTTGAGTGTGTATGCGTCAGTGTCGCCAGAATAAATTGTCGGCATACCAACGATTCTACAATATGTGTCATATCCTGTTCATATTACATGTATTTGACTTTACTGTCATGTCAGGAGGCCAAGCGATAGACCACTGTCCAAATTGGTTTTTCAAAATTTTTTTAAATCAGACTTTAGGACATTTTCCAGCTGTGTTAGTGGCCACAAAACAAGATATTTCTGGCCAGATGCAGTCAAAAACTGGGTGTGGACCAGCTGTGTTCATGGTGCAGAACCAGGTAAGCCAAAAAGCGATCTTTTCCTAACCCTAGCCACGCGTTTTTCGTAACTTAACCTTACCAGACCATTTCTGCAACAACACATCCACGTCATAATATCGAAACAATTATTTATTCACATTCAACTGATAGTTTCAGCGCTCGAACCATCAACAGCCAAACAGCAGTGTGTCAGATGCTCTCTCGATGCATATGAATCCTTGTCATCTGTGTGTGTCGACCTCTGTAAATCAGCTAAATGCAGCTTCAGATCACAAAGTCTCACATCAGCAACACCAGCAACAAAAATGTGAACAGTTGAGAGATGAAAAGAAGTGTGTATATTTAGAAACAGGAGTAGAGAGAAGCACGCTGCACTCAAAGGGAAAAAAATGTGTGTGTGCGCACTCAGCCGCCGCCGCCGCACACATTGTTCTCTGCAGACTTGTCATCCTGAATTTTGGTCACTTTTACAAGCGCAGCCTCGCGCTCGTGGTATAACCCCGTGGCCTTGTGTGTGCCTCAATGTGCCTGTGATAGGTTTCTGTTTCAATCAAAGACAATAGGCTCCAGTGGCCTGCCCGCTAATTCATAGCTTCGCTTTATAAGGCCACCGAGTCACCACAGCCTCTCCTGTACGAAACAATGGGGCTTCTACACATCCAGCGATCATAGATTGTCTGTGGATTACTATTACTGCTTCAGTTGCTCTGGAAAATTGGGAAATGCTCAAGCTCTTATAGCGAATGTTGGGACTGATTACTTGATTTTATAATGTGAAACTAAAACTCTGCGCTGGAACATTTACTCAAAGGCTTTTGCTCTGAACAAATGTCTTTTTTAGCTATAATAATGGCTCCCCCAGTGTCATTTTTATCATTTCTAATAATGATACACCGCTGTGGTGAGATGCATCAGTCAAGTCGGTGATGTTGGAGATTGTGTACATGATGGAGAGATGAGTGAATGAAACAATGCCCAAATATGTGACAGAAATAAAATCCCATCTGGAAGAGGGCAGGTTTTTATTTTCAGCTCAAAGTCGGTTATTCTGTTTATACCACGACCACATACCAGATTGGTCATTATATTTTGGATTAAATGGAAACCTTGTGTTGGCACTACATTTTAAAACACAAATTTACTGCTCCATTAAGTGGTTGAAGCGGCAACCTTGTTACAGCCAAAATAAGTAGTGATGTGAGTATCATTATGCATCATAATTTAGAAAGTTGATGCGGCCACAGTGTTAAGGCTCTGATATGTGAAAATAGCACACGATAACACACACTTGGCCAATCAGGACTTGTTCTTTGTTGTGGGTTTACTGTATCACGGTAAATAACAATTCCTATAGGTAGTTGGCCGGAAAATCAAAAAGGAGGCAGAATCAGTGTGAGGGGGAAAGAAAAACAAATCTCAAGTGCCAGCAGGAGATGATGATTATGGCAGAGGGATGTTTGATGTGTGGAAAAGTTTGTCTCCACCACTGAACATCAATAAACAGCCGGGCTGCAGTTACCAACACTGACAAAAGAGAAATAAACTGTGGAGTTTGAGACGCATACCGAGAGGGGGGATAGAGAGGAGGAAATGATCGCAACAGATAGAAAGACAGGGAGGGAAAAGGAGAGAGGAAGACGAGAGAGATGAAAGGAATCACGTTTGCATGCTGCAGGTCAGCAATAAGGCTCGTCTCCTATCTGAACCTTATTTTGGAGCCATGACTCACTTTTTCTAAGCGTCCTACAGAAGATTGTTTCCTGATATCCGACAATGTGTCATGTAAAAAGTTGATTAGAGACCTGGTTACGCATGTGCGTGGAAAAGAAATTGTGTTTCACCAGGAGAGATCTAGCTAGGGAAATGTGGTTTCTATATAACTCCCCTACATAGATTACAAAAATCAGATTTCTTGTTTAGATAACATTGTAGAAATCAGATCAGTTCAGGCTTCAGAAAGCTTAGGCTTCTCCATGTCATAGATACAGACACAGCAGAAAGGAGGATGAAGAAGAAGAAGAAGAAGAAGAAGAAGAAGAAGAAGAAAGCCTGTGGGAAAAAGAACCAGAGTGAAGGACAGAAAGGGACACAGAGAAAGAGAGCGTGTAATCACTAAAAACACACAGACCAGAACAAATAATCATGTTGTTGATGGTGAGATGGAGAATGTCTAGAAGGGACACAGCTGTAGTCGGCCATGGAGGAAATGATAGAGCGAGCTCGTGAGACATGGACAGAGAGAGAGAGAGCAGAGGACGAAGAACCAAAGAGAGAGAGAGCAAATAAATGCTGGCACAAGTTAGTATCAGCGAGAGACCAAGCTAAATAAACGGCCACAGGCGTCAAGTGGTGCCGAGCGCTACTGAAGTCCACGCCACCCACTGCCTGGTGGCCACTTTCATGTGGTCACTTAAGAGATGATGTCAGTGGCCGCTCCTTGGCTGCATTCTCGCTGCCCTGCTGCAACTGTTTCTGCTCCGCCAGTTCTGCGCGAGGATTAACAGGCTGATTCACACCAGATTTGTCCGACCGAAAGGGATCTAGTAGCACTTAAAGCGGCGACGTGTAGTATTTTAGCATCAGTAAGTCATTAGGAGGATATTTTGTTTAGCATAACCACATGTGACCAACACAGAGCGAGGCTGGCAGGTTCCTCCTATATTTTGTAATTATTTTGAATTTCAGTTTTCAAAGCTCAAGATATTCATTTTTTTTCTTAGTTGGAGGTATTGGTTACACGCTTTCATTGATGTGCATGACGTAGCTGTGATAGTTTAGCGATAGCCTGGAGGGAAATGAAATGAGTTAAACCCACGACTACAACTGTTGCTGATCAAACTGTCAGTCATGTCACAGTTTCATGACAATGTTCGGAAAAGCAAAGACAATTTTCTGCAAAAAAAGAAAAGAAAAGATCTGTCCGCCTCTCTCTGAGCAGACACAGCGTCTGTTCTTTACAAAGTGTCGGACACACTGCTGAGGAGCTGTTAGCCGACAAGAACATGAACACGTCTACATACACACACACACACACACACACAGAAATATACATGCGCATATAAACACATTTATGCCACCTCGCTGACAAGGTGCTCACTGATCTTGCCGTCATGCAAGTGTATGTGTGTGTGTGTGTGTTGGAGTGTGTTTCTTACACCTCAGGGCCTTGTGCCAGCCACAGGCAGATCAGACATGTGTGTCAGTTTGTCTGCTAGATTGCACATGCATTCATAGCCAATGAAATCACTCCACAAACTTCAAAAAGCATGCTCATGCCAAACCTGTTAAATGGTCCTATTAAGTAAAAAATGCCCCGTGTTAAAAGCATAAAAAAGAGTTTGAACAGTCGTGTGTTTGAGTTGAATTGATCGGGCTACTTCTGCACTTTAGATGAACTATCAACAGTGTTGTAACTCTTGGTTTGGTGTCCCTCTCCTTCCTTCCTTCACCCCCTCTCACTCTCTGTCCCGTCTCTCATTCCTGCCCTCTCTCTGGCATATTTGGCATTTCTTCCATATTTGCTGTGAGTGAATCAGGTCTGAGTCAAACAGACATGTGGCTTTCATTAGGCACATCTTTGTAGTGTTATTAAGATGAACGAATGCACATAAACACAGACAGGGGAACATATGGATGCACATCCTCAGGAATCTGCGGGGCATGCAGTCATATCGTTTAAACGAAAGGTGATCCAGGCACTGTTGTAGGTGATAAACTTTATGTGTGTGCATGTGTCTTGAGTGGGTTATGCCTGTGCGAGGCGTCATCCTCCCCCTAATGAGTGAGCAGCACAACATTAGAGTAAACTCTTAATCACAATGTTTTGGTGGTTGAAGGCTCAGCGGTCTGACTGTCATTACAGAGATTATACTGTAAATATATGACAACCCAACTTGTGGCGATCTAACCGATTTACATTTAGGGATCTCGATGACGTCTTTGTGCCATGTTTGATGTTGTAAAGTGACCACTGAGGTGAAGATGGGCATAAATAAAAAGCGGGATGGTGCAGTTGCTTGGCTGTGAGACAAACAATGTTCAGCTACCAGAAAATTCCCATGCAGCACGTTCTCACTCCCAATGCGTCAAATAAGGCAGCTTGGTCAGTGATCCAGCGACAGTGTAGGCCACCCCACCTGTGCAGTAGCATGTAAAGTAAGGAAAGTCAGTGTCAGGAGGAGGTCTCGGTGATTAAGTGGGCTAAACACTGGACTCTCACCCAGAGTCCCAGAGGATCTTTGCACTTACAAAACTGCTGCCAGAGGTGTAAGAGTGTCATAGTTTGAAGCTTAGGGCCACTGGCCAAGCTCCTGTATTTGATAAGTTGGAAGAGGGAACAAGTTGCCAAAAAGACAATGTCAAACAATCTGTTTGCCAGTCGTCCAGCCAATTTCAAAGTATGGACAGCTCCATTTCCACTGGAACTTGGCAGGATGGATCAAATGGTATGATCAAAAGCTTTAAACCGACCACTTAATAGATTATAAAACTGACCTGTTGACCTCTAGATCGACGCAGCTCTAGACTTGTGCCGTTAACTGTCCTGTCAGGCTCACATCACAACTTCGCCGTCACCTTGACCCAGTCAGACAATCAAATCATAAAAGCTTGACATCAGAGGAGAGCTCAGCACAGATTGTCATTGTAGTTTGATCGGCGCCAGCAGTCAGACAATCAGAGGAGGACAAGAAGTCAAGAGGCGTCACTGACGTCACAACCTCGCAAACACAAAGGATTGTGGGAAGCATAGAGGCGGGGAGAATTTAACATTGTTGGCTTCAAGAGACCACAGAGATGCCAGAGATTTGTGTGTATCTGTATGTGTGTCCACGTCACTGTCTGTCATAGTTTGTGTGGCTTTGTGTTTTCTGTGTGTGTTTGCTTTTTGCTCGTATACAACATTTTATGTGTGTGATGACATGCAGTAATGTCATGGATGGCGAACATAGCTGCGCTCTGAGGCTGTTCTGATTTTAATTAACACCGTCTCGTTAACACACGCAAACACACACACACACACACACACAGAGTAACACACTCCTTCCTGGAACACTGTGGACCTACCACACACTTATATGGATTATGTTTTAACTGACGGGAATAAGGCTTTGAACACACACACACTCACAGATGCACACTTTGGGGCCCCGATGCCCGCTTTCTTTGAACACCCTGCCAAGTCTAGAGTGGCAGACATAATGTGTGTGTATGTGTGTATGCGTGAGTGTGTGTGTCTGTGTCTGTGTGTGCGCAATATGTTTTTTGTGTGTTTGAGTTCCACTCTCATCATCTAAAACATATCAGTGTATATAATTACAGGCCTCTGGTTGGCAAAAAAACATCTTCTGGAGTCAATTGGAGTTTCTAAGTACCCAATTTAGAGAACGGAACAGCGTGCTTCAGCACAACAGTCATCATCGTAGTCATCATCCGTCATTTCCTTCATCATCGTGATCACCAGCGTTTGTTTTTCTGCTTTTGTTGTTGCTCTGATATTCCCTGGAGATAAATAAACCCCTGTGCTGCTTGTGAAGTCATGATTTCTCATGATTTTAGTGGGAATGATGATGACATGTTTTTTTTGCTCATATCTGTCGTAGAATGTCTGGAGAATAGGATTTGAAGGCGGGGTCATGCTGATGACCCCACTTTAAGTCTGCGTTTCAATATTTGTGAGTGTGAAACCACTGGATATATTTGACAAGGGGCAACTGTGTTCCAACATTTGTAAATGTGTCAGGACCGGATATTTTAAAGGAGAACTTGGGACAATATACAGTCATGTTTGGAGTAACAAAACCGTGTGTTTTCAACAAGACTTCTGGACATTTCCCGCAGTATTTGTGGCGACCAAAACAGATTTTTTTAAGCAAAAACATGATGTTTCTACCAACCCTAATCAAGAGGTTTTTGTGTCTAAACCAAAACAGAGCATAAGCAGAGCATTGAGACAAGAGAACAATTTAAAATTGAACCTTAAGAAGTAGAATATGTTATGTTATCTTATTTGTGGTTTTGCAGAAA
This sequence comes from Pagrus pagrus, assembly GCF_965226575.1. Classification (NCBI taxonomy): domain Eukaryota; kingdom Metazoa; phylum Chordata; class Actinopteri; order Spariformes; family Sparidae; genus Pagrus; species Pagrus pagrus. Next base: position 32,359,812 of record NC_140189.1, on the reverse strand, counting down.
CACACCTTGCCAACCTTTATTCTGGCCATTGGATTGAATTGCAGCTCAAAATAATATTCCGATTGGTTGTCCAGCCCTCATTTTGGCCATCACATGTGCAATTAGATGCTATGTCTCAAATTTGGGTATTGATTTAAAAACTTAAACCACAATGTTTTTAATTGAAAAAACATGAATGAAATGAAATGAAAACAATAATTAAGTGTTCTGTAACATCAATTCCTTTTGTGAAATTCTGCTGTGGCTTGGTGGAAGCTTCTGCTGACAGTGAAGTATGTTTGCATGATCTGGTCTTGAAAGAAACTTCTTGAACTGTGAACAAAATACACAGTTTCAGTGAGGAATTCAAATTGAAAGAATTGAAAGAAAAATGAACAGTGATTTAATTTGTGCCCTCATAAATTGTCTGCAACCTTTTCCCATTTCCTTTTCCATCTGAGGGCTGATTGGCAGTTTGTCTGTGCATGCTGACAAACTTAATTCTCAGGGGCATGCTTGTGTGTGTGAACACGAGAGAAGCCAGAGTCAGAGCTTCAGACAATGAGAGACAAGAGAAGAGAGGATTGAAAGATAAATGGCAGAATGTGCAGAGCGAAGAGAGAAAAGAGAGTGAGAGACAGCAAGAGTAAGTCAACAATCAACATCAACATAAATCACAACCTGCTCTTCTGTCTCTTCTTCCCCCCCTGTTTTTCCTCTCCCGTCCATTCCTCTGCTCTTTGTCTCCACAAACGTTCGTTGCCAAGGGCCGACATCCAGGAGAGGCTCGGGTCACCGCCTACGCCATGTTTGTCTTGACATTTCATAAGATATAGATCATGTTGGAAATACTCTCACACTCACAGAAACATGTGGTCTGAAATATATTACCTTAAAACATTATTTGTCATGTGGTATTTTTCCTCTCCAGAGCCTTTCACTGAGACGTATCTGGATTTTGAGAAATATGACATGTCAGCCCGGTCTCATCAATCTGAATAAGACGACTTTAAACTTTTAAATTGCGTCGGTGCAAAGGCCAAAGTTCTGAATTTTGTGTGCAGGTGATATGTCAATCCAGAGTCAGGTGACCGTTGTCATCCATAGTCAAGTTACCTTTGTCGCCATGGTCACAAAAATAAACACGAAGCAGTCGCAGTCAGAAAACAAAACCACTTGGTTAGCTTTAGGGAACGTTGCAAACATACGTAAGTTAGAAGCATACATGGACTTATGGTTTCACATGAACGCTAGTCTCCTGGGTGAAAGTCATGTGTTTTTTTTTTTACCCATCCGTCAATCCCAGCCCAACCTGACGCGCCAGATGGTTTGTTCCACAGAACCGTCTTGGAAGTCATCTTTGGAAACTTCTTGGAAAAAGGAGAGGTGATTGGACGAACCATCTTTCTATCATCGTCTATCCCACGCTAACCTCAAACGATCAGATCAGTAGTAGGAGTTTGTTGGTAACTCCTACAACTCTTGCCGGAGAAGAGCAAAAACATCTTTTCCATCAAGAAAGTCCCTCATAGGATGCTGATTGGTTGAACCACTGGTGAACCTGACATTATTTATGCGTGCTATTTGGACACATTTGTTTTCCACAGAACTTAATCGGAAGGATTAGCGTATCACCTGCATGCAGATTTGAACAAATGTACTGCACATCGCGCATCAAGTTGCGTTATTTGTACCCAGGATGAAGCGACTGGGCTGCACATGAACAAACTGTTCTTATGACATCTCTGAGAGCTCACATTGTTTTTCAGCACTCTCTCCACAATCCAGTCGGATACAATCCTCTCAGTTGTCTCTTCTGGGATTTTTGAGATAATTGGCGTTCCTTCACAGCCATTGTCCGTCCAGTTCAAGAGGTTGAAGCTCAGTGTCAGATGACAGCGCAGCCCTGTCCATGATCCTTATGAGTGCTCGTCTTGTTCATAATCTGCTTCCTGTTTCCCTTGTGTGTGTTACAAATTGCAAGCGGAGTTAAAAAAAAAAAAAAAAGTGCACATTTATGTGTCAGATACCTAAATATTGCCACCACTTTTCCTCTCGGCTCAAGAGCTCCAAACTGTAAACAGTGTCTCTCTCACTGCTAAGTGCCATTCACTTGTACAGAGAGACCATTGGTGACTAATGTAAACACAGTGAGGGGTTTCTGAATGTGCAAATTGGAGTGGCTCGCAGAAAATTAACACTTTACTCTCAAAGACCAGCTCCTACTTCAAGATACAGATATTACAAATTTGAAGAATCTCTTTGAATGTGGAAATACAGACAATAGCTTCAGTATTTCAGATTCTATCATGAATTCACTTTTGTTTGTTTAGACTCTGAACCCCACCATTAGGCGGCCTAACCTTGAGCTCTACTGTAAATCATGTTATTCTGCTTGAAGTGGTGGGATAACTGCAGTAACAAATGCTCCAGAAGTGTCTCTGGATTTAAAGAGAGACCCGGCACTAAATGGTTCACTTTGAGGTTTAAAATACTTAATGGGCAATAAAAGGGACGTCTCTCTTCCCCTCCGATAATCCCTCTTTCTCTCTCGAGTGTTTCCTCCTCTTTGTACTACTTTAAGCCACTTCCACTGCACACATACACACTGTAGACACATTATACACACACATACAGACCCTCTATTAATCACCAGTCTAATCGTGGAAGTAGTTGTAGTAATAATAGCAGTTTCAGCTTCTTGGCGGCGCTCCGCCGGTAAATAGACCATTCTACCTTTCCGGAAAAGGCCGTGAGATGAAAGACTCCTGGAGGAGCCACATTAATGAAATCTGCTGAGTGAGAACTGAACTGGGAGGAAGGGCCCTGTACCTGGACACACACACACACACACACACACACACACACACACACACACACACAGGCTTACACACACGCACACACACACACACATACATACATACATACATACATACATATATGTGCACACAAGGCTTGTAGATAAGGATGCATGCAGATGTAGACACAGAGCATACACACAGGTTTTCATTGGAATATACATCCTGACGGGCATGTACACATGCACAAACTTACACGCACACGCACACACACACACACACACACACACACACACACACACACACACACCTGACTGCAGTGCTGAGGGAGCTCTCTGCTGTCTTCAATGGGTCAGTGAACAGCAGCCATGCAAAGAGAAGTACAGGCTTCCTGTTCACTCTGCACTCTCTCTCTCTCTCTCTCTCTCTCCCTTTCCGTGTGTGTGTGTGTGCGTGCATGTGTGTGTGTGGCACTTCTAAGTTAGTTACGTAGTGCAGCCACTCATTAACACAGCTTTAAATACATCCCATAATTAGCCTCCAGCCTAATTGGCCTAATCACAACTCTGACAGCCTCTGCTGTGGAAACAGTTGCCATGACGACGCAGTCAGTTTTTGGTACAGTAGCTCCTTTTTCTATTTGTTTGTTGGTATTTTGTGAAGAACAGCATGTTCACATTAAATTGTAGGTTGCAAATTTTTGTTTAGATTCGTGAGATCTTATTTGAAAATGGAGACAACTTTGTTTTTCTCTCTCGTCTAAGCACACATTGTGTGTGTCTCCTGTATTTGTTTTTGTTTATTATTAAAGAATCAGGTTCCACCACTAATTGTATAGTATCACAGAGCCCTTGTTAAATGATTTCCCCCCGTTTCCCTTCCTGAAACTGTTATTTACTCAAAATACTTTGCCAGAGGTTCCTAAACACTGATATTTGGGGTTGTCAGGGGTTAGGTCAACCATAAGTGGGTCAGTGCAGGTGTCCTGTCAGTACCTCTCAGTTTAAAGGTCTGTCTAGACTTCGGTTATTTTCCAACCCTGGGGTTCGACCTTTTCAGTAAGTATTCTCAGTCCTCTTGTCTCAGTGGATTTCTGTGTGAGAGGATTCTGTCAGATTTCATTCTTTCCTAGTTCAGTCAGAGAAAGGTCAGAACAACTTTACAGTGTCCGTCTGTGTAGGATCAACTGGCAGAAACCTTTCTGCTGATCCCGCGCTGCATCGTACAGAGATCCTGACTCGACCTGTCAGAGACTTCGGTGTTGAAAATTTGTCATGGTATGTGGGGTTAAAGGTCAAGAGCAGGCAGCAGTGCAGACGCCAGGAAGGTAACATATGACTCCCATGATGCCTTGCTGTCAGTGCTGACCCAACAAGCCATTAAGTGGTGTCTGCCTGTGTACCTGACAGGGGTGAGAAGTAAAGTGTGTGTGTGTCGGTGTGTGTGTGTGTGTGTGTGTGTGAGAGAATGAGATGGGTCAAGGCTGTGTTAAGTTGTTGCTGTTCCACCATTTTGTCTAAGTGCTCTTCCAGACCTATCAGGTTGTTTACTTTTAGCATGCATGTGCACATACGTGTGCACCTGAGTCCCTAATAGACTTTACTGCACTGACAGCTCTGTGTGTCCAGACGGGGGTCGTTGGATAACTTCTGAACCATGAAACAAGCGTTCTGCTGTTCTCTCTCACATTCAGGCCTTTTCTCCTTTTCTTTTCCAGCCACCATCGTCTTACTTTAGTTGTCCTTCTTTATATTCCATCATACAGCGCTGGATGAGTTGTTTCCACAGTGTGATATTTGACTTGCTTGGTAATGCCTAAAATATCTTACATTTCCAGTCAACATCTGCATGAAGACGTCTCTCTACACTTCTTTGTAGAAGTGTAAAGAGACCGTAAGAAGCACTATTTCATATGAATTGGAAATGTCTGATAGGACATATCAAATATATATGTTCGCTCTTGTTGTTAAAAGTTTGCTTTGCATATAGAGCTGCTTCTCTCTCCATCCTCCACCTCAGACTCTCCGTCTCTCTCCTCTCATCCACTCTCCACAGACAGAAACTCATTTCTCCTGACATTTGTTTTCAATCTAAAGCATCATCCGTACTTTTTCCACTCTGCAGACCAGCAATAAAATGAATTAACCTACGTGCTGGAATAGACCACGAGAGAATATCCCTGCGTCTGTTTTCTGTCTCCGACTCGTCTCTGTCTCTCTACCTGTCGCTTTTCTTCCTGTTAAGCAAATTTGGCATCGTTTTTTTTTTAAAAGCTACAACAAAAAGCAGATTTAATCAGGTTCAATGAATCAGACTTTGTGCTGTGTGTGAGTTTCAAGCAACTAATAATAACTTCTGCCTGTTATGAAATCCAAAACATCAAAACATATTGATTTGAATAAGCATAAAACATACTTACAATTATATTATTGTATTATTACAAATCAGAAGTTAAAGGAATATATTACAGCAGCAGTTGAACTTCCATCCTCTCTGTTCTCCCTGACTTTCTCCCTGTACCGCTCTCTGAGCCCTCAGTATTAACTGTGAAGGACAAGGCTTTGGTGTCTTCTTCCTTTACTTTTATCTTTGTATTTCCCCCCTCCTTTTCGTCTGCCTCTGTCCTTTCCTCTCATCGTCCTTTTGTTGGACGTGGATTACTTGACACGTGCAGAAGTTGCTGTCTTTGCAGCGCTGCAGCCAAGCCGGTATTACTATATACTGTATAGAGAGCAAAAAGGATATTCTGACACATTGCAACTTGATACTTCAGAAATAAAATGTGAGATCTTTTCAAGAATAAAAGCACAATCGATACTTTTACAGACTCCACAAACATCCTCTCTATTTTTTAAAATGAGCCCAATTTCACATATTTGCTAACAGTTATAAACCAGAATGTATTCATTGCTTTTCGATGAAGCAGCCTCTGACTTGTATTACGGTGACACTGTCAAGTGAGTTGTGGCTTCTCTTGCCACCACCTCCAGGAGAGTTCCTGCTCCCAAATGTCAACTCAACTGTCCTTGCTCATCGACATAACAGATGTGAAATCTTTTTTACGGTGGAAGAGGCTCCAGCACAGAAATATCATCAATTATCCTCCAGTCTTTCATCAGATGACCTCTCTCATTTCTTGCGGTGCCCGACAGAGCAGCGTTCATGGTCGCTGTGTACGTGTGTGTATGCGCCTGCGTACGGTACGTGTCCGTCTGTGTTCAAGTTCACGTTCACATTCACGTTCAGTCTTTTTTCGTGTGCGTGTCTGTGCACACGTGTTTGTGCGTCTGCATATGCGGGTGCATCTGCGCATGTGCTGTCCACATGTATTTAATTCAATACAAAGCCCCTCTATTAGTTTTCTCTCTGGTTTGATCCTGTCGTCAGAGATTAATTTGTCATTTCTTCACGTCATTTAAAACCGTTAGAGAGAAATGAGCACTTTTCCCTGTGGCTGACCAGTACATTAACAGCACAGCAGGAGACTCTCAGCCCTCTTTAACAGAACACGTCTGGTAACTTCATTTACAGCGAGAGGTATTAGCATATGCATGCAGTTGATTGAGTAACAAACCAGACGTGGGGACTCATGTCAAAATCACGGTCTTGGTAGGATTTTTTTTTAAGTGTTTAAACATATTAAAAGTAAAATTGAAATATTTCCCTGGGCTTATTTTTCCTAGGAGAGCAGGCGGTTCCCTCATCTTTGGTGTTTTTGGAAATCAAAAGGCAGGAAAGTCCGGACGGAACAAGGGCAGAAAAGGCAGAGTTTTGCTGGCAATTGATCTTCAATCAAGAGTATTGTACAGTACATTTCGTGTGGTTTCAGATGCGGGGGGGCTTAACTACGCACAGTTATCAGAAAAGAAGTCTTTTGCATATTTGTAAAAGAACCGTGACCATACTAAACACACCATGGACACAGCAGACCTCCTCTGGGCTATCAAAAGTCTTTTTGTTTTCACTACTGCCTCTGTGGGGTAATCACTGCATTTTTCAGAAAACAATGGTTTAATCATTTTGATCCATATTTCCATGCTTCATTAAAATCCTGTCAGCAGAGTTTCAGATATTGCATGTGGAATGACACATGGAAAAATAAACAACTACTTTGGCCAGTCACGGTAAGCTGAAATTTCACTTTGCTGAAATGTAGTGGTGGATGTTACCCCACAGAGAAGTATATGGCATCAGCACTAGGAAAGAAAAAGGAAAAACTGAATTTATGTATGGTGACATGGAAAGGTGTCCTTTCTCAAGCAAAGTTAACTCGTGGACATCCAACTATAAAGTAAGGAATCTGTCTGTCTGTGTGACTTTGCAGCTGTGTTGATGAGGACACAGGGACATTGTCGAAGGAGACTTAGCGTGGTGCAACATTTTGCTGTAGTCACGTGTTGCAGTGAGAAAATAACAAGTGCAGAAGGCTTAACAAATCTGGATGAGTGGGGAGAGACGCAGTCAACATGGGTTTTCTACTCTTCAGCCAGAACTGGGGGTGAGATTTTAAATTTCTGTTAACAGTCGCGTGCTAGCCAACGTTAGCTTTAAGGGCCAAGGATATCACATGTTTGATGTTATCGGGGCGGCCCTGATGAGTCTGTGAGCAGTTCAGGAGGCTTAAGACCGGATCTCACATGCCAGATAATATGTGCTGAACAGCATGTTTTAAACTGGCACTGCACAGGTAATAATGCAATCATAATCAGCATTCTGTATCTCAAGTTTTGCTGTTGCATTTATTCATTATTCAGAGCTGTCCCTGTGCAAAGCTAGTGTACGTTGCTCTTTTTAAAAGTCTTTATTTCACCAGGAAGTGTCTGGAGGTACAATACAATATCGAATATTAAAGCAGTGGATGAAAAGCTGCAACCTTATCTATTCCAAACATTTTTAATATGATCCTTTGTGGTTATTCCAAGCCCAGGGTGCATTATAAAAAAAGGCAGTTTTTCCGAGTTCATTAAAGAGTTTCCACCTTCATGATCTGGGGTCTCCAGTTACAGTTCTCCATGTTGGGGCACTTTTCCTTTCATTCAGGTAGATGTCATGCTTAATTCAATAAAGGATGCAGACTGATTGACTGAATTGACCCTTTCCAGCACCAGAATAACAGAGGTCATCTTCATTAGAGGAAAAGGAAAATACTCTTTGTGGCCAGGAAAAGGGGGCTTAGAAACCTCTGCAGTGATTAAGTCCGTATTAAATTTTAACCAATGAAAGTGTGTGTGTGCGTATATTTGTGCGTGTGTTCCCTTAACCCACCGGGGGGGGGGGGGGCACTTATTTGAAAGCATGACATCCAGAAAGCCACTGTGGTTGTTTTTGGGGGATACACTGTCTGTCTGTATGTCTGCTTGTCCGTCTGTTTGTCTATCAAGTTGTCTGTTTGTCAGTATATCTGTCACACACTTTCACGTGTGTGTGTGTGTCTGTGTGTCTGTGTGTGTGTGTGTGCTGATGTTCTCAGGAAGTTGGTTTCGTGAGGTATTGTTTATGACTGGAATGAGAATAGAACAAAACAAGAAAATAACACTGTTTGCATCGGTGTGTTTGTGCCTCTGCGTGTGTGTGTGTGTGTGTGTGTGTGTGTCTTCTGGCAGGCTCACCACTGGGCCAGATGGAGAGAGTTTTCTGTCTGCCCCCTCTCTCCCTCTGTCTCTTTCGTTCTCGCTCTCCTTTCTCTCTAATCACAGTTTTCCTTTAGCTGTAAATAGGCGGGTTGGGAAATCTATATGCACACGCACACACACACACACACATACGTATATACACGTATTTTGGCCTGCCCTGCTGGCTTGATGTAGCATTTTTAACCTCCCACGCTCATATGATCTGAAGGCAAAGGAAATGTGCAGTACACACACTCAGCACACACACGCGCACACACACACACACACACACACACACACACACACACACACACACACACACACCATCGGGCTCATCATATGCTTGCCCTTCTACTCACCCATGATCAGAGCAAGACACACACTCACACAGAACCAAACCACATAGAGAGTACAGAGAGGAGCCGATCGCCCACAACTTCCTCTTTTTACTGTCCGCTGAACTGAAATTACACACACACACACACACACACACACACACACCCAGCAACTGGGACTTTTTGTTTGTGAAAAAAAAAAAAAAAAGTAATTATGCAGCAACGTTTTCATGCTACATATCAACATACCAGATGTAATTACTCACAGTAAATACACTCTGAGGCATATCCGGCAGCGGTGTTTTTTTCCTTTTGGTGAAAGACTTAAATGATACATAAATATTCATACCAAGCTGCACCAAAGCCCCATGTTTATATGAAAAAGTGAAAAATTCTGCTGAAAGAATCCAGTGGAAGGAGGTGAACACATTAAGAGAGGTAGGCAACTGAACTCTGAGCAGCGCAGATTGAAGCATCAAGATAGTAACACAACAGAAACCATCAGCCAGTACGCAATGGTTTGTTTGATTTGTAGTTTATGGGTAATTCTGGTATTTTTAAGCCTTTTTGTTATAGTGTGACTTTGGTCTTTTTAGTTACACAATAACCAAGAGTGAACTAATGTGTCGAAACATTAGAGTCACAAACAAACAAACAATTTGAGCCAACGGTACCAGCAACTCCCGTGTTCGGCGAGGTAAATTTAGTGTTTTTTGTCACTGGAGTCTGGTGGCTTTGAACGCAGCAATATTAGGGCTCAAATTAGGGCTTTTTCCGTAGGAATATTTTTACATAATGTTGTCAGACACTTGTCAACTTGAGACTTTTAGTGGATGTACTTTGATGGGAGGAAAAGGAATTTTTTAAACCCAAAAATATATATATAAAAAAAATAGGACCTAGGTTTAAAATTATTAGAATTGCCCCTTTAAAAGATGTAGATGAGAGGAATCTTTACTTGACAAGGGATTTTTTTTGTTTTAGTCGTCTATCCTCACACTGTAACTGTTATTTCAGTGCCATTTAATGAGTATATTTTATATTATGTGTTAGGGCCAGCTTGTCACTTCGAACAAAATGCTTTGTCCTGTCTGAAAATGTACATATCAACAGTGAAAAACTGCCACACAAAGACTTCCCAACACACAGCTTGTCTCAAAATCAAACAAACAGCAGGCATTTGCAGAAAACTATTCACTAAACTATTACAGTCTTTAAGTGGTGAGCTTGAAAACCAAGTCAGAATAAAACCAACTGTTTTCAGTTTCATCTAAATGGCAGAACAAATACAGGCCGTTCTCCTCAGATAGACCATTAAACCTGCCTGTTTTAAGGGGCGAATGCTAATGTACCTGAACATAATTGCGCACATAGAGATCTTTGACTCCACTAATCATGATGGCTGCCTTTCTGCCCTGGTTGTGCTCTCTCAGGTCAGCCTCTGACTTCAAACTTAATTGCATGTCATCACGCCTGTTTTTGCTGCTATTTCTCAAAGTAAATGATCAAATTGATGCAAGTGAACTCTGAAACTTGCCATTTGTGAATGGTTATTTTGGCTCCTGTGCCTTTCCTCTTTGTCAAAAATCTTTATTTAGATATGTCTGTCTGTTTATCTGTCTGTCTGTCTCTCTCTAGATATTGAATCCGGCCCTCCTTGGAAATGTCTTGGTCTTCAATTTGTTTAAAAGCTTTCAGCCCTGCACACAGAGAGTCCATTTCATTTAGCATGGAGGGCCTCTGTATGTCTGTGTACACACACTCGTTTTTCATTTGACTCTTCCTTTTCTTTCTTTCACACCCTCCAAACCCACATCTCCTCCGTCCATAGATGGCCTCTTTGTCACCAGGCGATTCCTCCTCGCTCGTCGCTAACCAAAGAGCTTTTGGTCCCACACTCACAATTGGCCGATTCAAACAATGTCCGACTGTATGTGTGTCGAAGAGTGTGTGTAATACAGTAAGAAACAGCTAACAAAGATGCACTTCCCAGTGTTTGTGTGTCCAACTTGTGAGTACGTTTAAGACGACATTTATACGACCGTACATCCACAGTAGATGTCTTTTAATTCTGTGAAGTTGTGTGGACTTTTGTTTTCTTTTTTTCTTATTTTTTAAACCTCAATATGCACTTTTAAGCTGTCCTGCAATGGATTTCTACTTTATTTTTACTTTATTTTATTTCCTTATTGACAAAATTCTTTATTGATCTGGTTTTAAAAAAGGAGACTTTCATTTTTCAGTTCAAATTGTGCTTTTTCTAATTTAATAAGCAGTAATTTTGTAATAAACACACAACATTGGAAGCTAGCCATAGGTGTGTGTGTTTTGCCGTCCTCCCCTGTGTGTATGTGTGGAGGCATGTGTGTGTGTGTGTGTGTGTGTGTGTGTGTGTGTGTGTGTGTGTGTGTGTGTGTGTGTGTGCGTGGGTAGCAGCTGTGTCCGCCCGCCCCACAGAGTGAATGGCTGTCCTCTCTAAGCTTCTCTAAAGACTGACAACAACACGACTGCTAAACGACTGGGAAAACTAAGTACCTCCATTCTCTGTCATTCTTCTTTTCTCTTCGCCTCCCATTCGCTCCGCCGCTCTGTTTGGTTTTCAGCAGAAGGACTGCAAGCTGCCACCAGCTCTGTTTGAGTTCCCTCAACTTTTAATGAGCAACGAGGGAAGCTCCTTTCTTTTTTTTTTTTACTCACTCGCTCCTAATCGCGTCTTACTTTCTGTCCGTCCGTCTTCCTCACTTTCACCTTCTTTCACCCCCTCCCTGTCGGTATCTCCTTCCCTTCCCTTCCCTCTCTCCCCCCTCTGTATCCACCAATTTCATTGCTTCTTCTTCTCCCTTCCGCTTTCTGGCCGCCAGCTGAAAGCCTTGCTGTGTTTACCGGCTTAGTTTCCTAATCCCAGTACAAACTACTATCGCTAATGACTTTCTCACTGGTTGCGCTCTGGGTGGCTTCAAAGACAGAAAGGAAGGTATAGGAAGGTGGACTCTACATGCAGTCGGTTCACTTTTTAACAGTTGAAACAGGAGGTGGAAGACGAGAGGACTGGTATGCACAGTGCAGGTAGAGGGAAAAGATAGAGACAGCAACAGGTAGTTGGTGCCCAGTCATGCATGTCCCCACAGAGTGCGTCTCTGTGAGTGTGTGTGTGTGTGTGTGTGTGTGTGTGTGTGTGTGTGACCCCGTGACCTCAGGTGCCCTGCAGGTGTGCGCCTCCGCATAACAGGGGGCAGACACACACAGACTGGGAAATCCTCATCAACTGCATTCCTTACTGGTTTAGCTGGGGGAGGGAGAGTGGTGGACAAAGACGCGGTCTGTAAAAGGCGGAGAGAAAGTTAAGGAGAAGGGAAGACATTGTGACGGCTTCAAGAGGTAGCATTTTGTCAAGATTGCTGAGGAGTTTGCTTTGATAAAGAATTATTAAATAAATAGTGATTATTTGTGCCGTTTCACAAGTTATTTATCCAGAGGTGGAAAGTAACAGAGTACAAATACTTTGTTTTCAGGTATCTGTAGTTAACTTAACTTTATCTCCCTACATTTCAACACAAATATCTGTACTTTCTATTATTTATCGATTATGGATTTTTTTTTAAATGGCGCTTTCCCCAAAATGTTGGTTTTTAACATCCTCAACAATCATCTATCTTTCTGGTGCGTTCACGAAGAGCTCAGATCATTAATAGGCTTTAAATTAATTAATATGACGTGAGGTTCAGTTAGCTTTGCACAGAAATGGCCGGTAGAAATGTTCATGAATCAGTCAAGTGCCATGTTAAGTATAAAAGTAAAAATATTACAGGAATACTTAAATACTTTTAGCACTCTTCAGCATTTACTTTCTTACTTTACTTGAGTGAAGTGATCTTTACCAGACTCCTTTTTCACACAGGTATCTGTCCTTCCACTGAAGCGAAGAATGTGTGTTCTTTTGCCACCTCTGGATTTATATTTATTGAATAACTGACACTTCACGCTGAGCGAAGCTGATTCAATATCCTTGCACCGCTTTTGAAAAGAGGCCTGGGTGTTATCCAAAACTTCTGTCCCACACAATACGTCTTTTTTAGTTCTCTCTACATTGTTTTACAGCCATGAGTAGGTGCTTTGCATTATAAAGGAGTAACAGAGTTCATTGTTTTCACATCATAAATTAAATGTCAGCGCTGTTTCCTGTCTTATTGTTTATTGATTCTCATCACCTGTTTCTTTTTTGTTGGAATGGGAAACAAATGAAATAAGAGTTAGCGGGGAAGAGAGGCAGAAAGTCTGACAGCATTCAACAGGAGAGCAGCTGAGTGAATCAAATAAAAGGGGATGTTGATCATTTCCGTTGCCTCCTTCATGATTCCCCGGTCCGTCTGTCAGTCTTTTCATCGAGAGTTAACAGGTGTCGTCTGTCAATAACTGCACTGTCTGCTGGAAATTCTCTCTGTGTGTATGTGTGTGCATGCCTGTGTGTGTTTGTGCATGCTGACTGCTGCTTTGTTGGTGTGTCTTTGCAACAAAATACACACACACGTCCATATGTTAGTATGTGCATGTGTGAACGTCAAAAAAATGATGGAGGATGTTTTTGTGTTATCCATGTAGGATTATTAACCCCATGGCTCCAAATGTAGAACTGGACTCAGCTGGCGATCTCTAGTTGCTTTGTCTGCTTCCCCCTCTCCGTCTGTCCGTCTGTCTGTCTCTCACTGGGAACTTAAAGTCGTTAGCGAAGTTAAGTAAGTCTTGTTAAATTTCCCCCGGAGTAAGAGATTTCCAACTGTGACCTCCTCTCACACACGCGCGTGCTCGCCCACACACAACAAAGGACTTCAAAAGGAATCCCAGCAATGCCAATCATGTTCCCCCTTTTCCAACCTCTTCCACTGTCTCACTCTCCGTCTCTCTGTTTTGTCTCCGCAGCCACATTTCCATCCAGCTGTCAAGTGAATTTCATGCAAAAGAGTGAAGCGTTCCACAGAAGAGACTTGAATTACATTGTTGTTCGTGCACGTGGTGAAAGCAAATACTGTATTATAGCTAAATGTCGTACAAAAGAGGAAAAAAGTGATAAATTAATGTTGAAAAAATCCACGAGAAAGAGAAGTGATTACTTTTGTCTTATGGTGTTGGCCGTGTTTCATGTGTCGATTAGGGAATGAAAAATGATAAAGTCCTCTTGGAGTGCCAAGAGGACTTTATCATTTTTCACTCCCTAATGAAAAATACACTATAATAAAACACCATCTAATCTCTATGCAGCGATGATTAGCTGTATTTTATGAAGGGAATTTGTCAGTGTCTAATTTTAGTTTTTATGCCAACTCTCAGCTGTTGTTCTTTAATTAAAATGTTTTCAGATTCTTCATTGAATCGACTAGAAAAAGAAAAATCAACATCTCACTCAAAACTGAAGAAATGTGCTAATTATTTTACAGCGTTCCTCTCTCTGTTTATCTACCAGTTCGCTCTGCAGCTCTCGTTCTTCGCTGTCTTGTTTTTTATCTCGTTTTTATAGAAATCAACTTCGAAGACTCTGGAGTTGTTGAGTTGATGAATAAACCACGCTGTGTTTGTGTGTAAACTGTGGATGATCTGATAGAGCTGTTAATTATATATGGAATTTGCTTTCTCTTGCCAATTCAGATAATACATCAGAGAAAGAGGAGCGAGGGAAGGGAGGCAGAAACGAGAGTGAAACTAAAGGAAGATTGTAGGAGAAGGGGGAAACAAAGAAAACAGACTGTGGACGTGACAGAGGGAGCAGATGAGAAAGCATTCCTCTGAGAGAGAACAAATATATTGTCCCATTGGGGATAGTCCCTGAGCGATGATCATGAGTCCTCCAATAAGTCTGTCATTATGAAGCGTCTGTTCGCTCCAACTGAAGTCACGTGTTTCATAAATGTCCCACCTTCGACCCAAAAATTAGAAACAGCCTCTCATTTAACTACTTTTGAACACAGATTTCACTCAACTTCTCAGGTGTGAGAGGTTTCATTTAAATCTCCTCCTGCTACATACAAAGCAAAGCATATTTAATTTTAGTTTTTACTGAGTGAATTCATGATGGTCCTCTCTTCATTTGTTTGTCTACCGTTGTTTACATGACAGGCTGCGTGGCAGACTCTGAATCTAATTCACACATTATCCTGTGTGTGATGCGTCTAGCAGCTCGTTTCATGAACATGATGCTCCAAATACAGTCGGGTAGTCCATGAGGGGTCATCCAAGGCTGTTTATGTTAGCACCCATTTTGAATCGACTCTTTAATTAGATTTTCGAGATAGACCTAGAGGGAGATACCTCATGCTTTGTCAAAGAAACAGAGCCATGTCTTTGTTTAAGTTACCGCAATAAAGAAGTTAAGATAGTAGTTATTTGAGAAATGAGAAAAACAAAGATAAGAGTTGTTATGTGCAGATAAAGAGCACTGTCCTTAAACCTACACTGCACCTATCTTGAACAGTATTTATTTGTCATGTATATAAAAATGGCAGATCTGCAGTAAATACAGATAGATAGATAGATAGATAGATAGATGGATAGATAATGTATAAGGCCTATTGCAGGCCTGGCAAAAGTAAGGTGATTAAAAAGTGAAAACAGCACAAGAATAATTATCACTCTGGACGCAATTAAGCGAAAATTGACGATAAACATATTAACAGATAAAAGAGCAGCCTGTGCATGAGGCATTGTGTACAAAACTTGCAGGATCAGACATATAATACTGCTTGAGGCAGAAATACCAGGCTGATATCAAAAATGAGTTCCCTGTTTTGCATTTTACCTTCTTCACATTATGTTTGTTGACGAAACAGGGCTGTAAATGTGGCCATTGTTCCTTGTGGGCTTGTTAAGTCTGTTAAGTGGTTTGTGGCAGCTTTGAAAGGACACCAAAATATTTGTTCCAGTTAGAAAAACGGGGTGAGAACAGCCTGTTTGTTGCACAAAAGTGCAGTTTCTAGCAAAGTGATTTACTCATAGAACAGAAGTGTACGTGAAGCTCAACTTCACATGTTGTTCTTTGATGCTCTAGGAATTCTCCAAGCATCATAAATGTGCAGAATCATTTCTAACAAGCACTTTATCCTCGTCTGGTTTGTGGGGAATGAAATCTGAACTTACTGAAAGTGAATTTTTGACACGTCACGTCACCCTGCGAAGCCTCCGAGCCTCCGAGTCTCCTCACAAAAAGGAGCCCGTATTGTGTTTTTCACTCTTGCGTGGTGAAGAGGGAGGAAAAAAAGGACTTTTATTCAGATGTTCTGCGGGCTCTTTTGTATGTGTCACGCATCCCCCAACCCACCTGCATTTGTTCATCTCTGCAGGCCGGGTGTCAGTGCATCAGCATAGCATTGGAAGTGGGATTGTGCACGTACACACAAGCACACACGGCCGTCTATCTGTCTATAGTGTAGGTGTTAGTGCATCACCATAGCTTCACACATTCCATCTCCTATGAGCAAGAGATGAGTTGTATTTGCTTTCTACTTCTATTGCTTCTGTCAGTGTGTGTGTGTGTGTGTGTGTGTGTGTGTGTGTGCGTGCAAGAATTTGACGGTGTTGTCTTGCGCGATTGTGTGTATGCTTGTATGTTTAACTTTCCCGTACTCTGTGGCCCCCAAAAGGCACTTTGATATAAATCTGAGAGAGAAAAAACAGGCCAGAGGATGCATGAGGCTGCGGGAAGCTGTGAATTACATAGTTTGCATACACTGTAGGCCATAGCTGTGTGTGTGTGTGTGTGTGTGTGTGTGTGTGTGTGTGTGTGTGTGTGTGTGTGTGTGTGTGTGTGAGTGT
Organism: Pagrus pagrus; assembly: GCF_965226575.1. Classification (NCBI taxonomy): domain Eukaryota; kingdom Metazoa; phylum Chordata; class Actinopteri; order Spariformes; family Sparidae; genus Pagrus; species Pagrus pagrus. The sequence continues at coordinate 32,343,288 of NC_140189.1, read as the reverse complement.
GTCAAGAATACACAGGATTTCTGGAGCCTGACAAGATCTCGTCCTGCGCACAGAGGTGACGAAAGTGTGTTTCGAGAAAATAGATGTGTGGTAGAGGTCAGTCGAGGTCTTTGTCCCGGTAGGAGTCTGTGAGTCACTGATGGGTTTCAGTGAGTCATGTATGTTGAGGTTAAAGTCCAATGCTGGTGGATTTAAATTCTGCCTGCCCTGTTTGCAAATCACCTAATGAGACTCATAAATCCACTAGAAAATACCCTTTTCTTGTTTTTGACCGGAACAACTGGGGTCATCCCCCCATGTTTCATTGTGAACGATGCACTCTGAGGCCCTGTTTACACCTGGCTTTACACTGCGTCTCCATCTGTCTCCTTTTCCCGCTCTATATGGACATAAACACATCATTTCCATTTTGATAAGACCAGATGCGTTATTGTTTTCAACAGGGAACAGTGCTCTTCCCGTGCTTAGTCTGCCTGAAATTAAAAGAGGGAAACAAACTGTGTGCTCTCCTTTGACTCCGGGTGTTTATTCCTTCAGAAGCTCCGGGCTCTTCCAACAGCTGGGTCGTCAGTCCCTCCGCTCCGTTCTGTTGGTACAATTAACGTCGAGGCAAGCCATATTATTTGTCCAACAGTTCCATTAAATATTCTCCAAAACAAACACAGCTGAGAAGTCAAGATCAGAAGACTAGAATTCAACCCCCTGTACATTCGTAATGAGTGGGGACAATTAGCTGCAGAGACCAAAACTGTTGGCTTCAAACAGTATGTATTTCTGCCCTAAAGTCGGGCATTTTAACATGGGATCTTGTGGGGATTGACTCTCTTTTGCAAGCCTCAAGAGGCCATTTGAGGAACTGCTAGTTTTTGGCACTTCTGTGTTGGCTTCATTTATTTCAGTCCTGGAGGCTGGGCAACACATTTACACCACAAACAACAGCACGTTTAAATACAGCCTGGGTTTTTTAATGCATTCAAATCGCAATAAATGCACTCTTATTAAGCAGAATAGGCCTTTATTGGCAGTTTTTGATCCAGCAGTCAGAGTGTCCTTTATTAACTGCAGTGAATACACCACATTAATGCCAGAAGCCAAATTATTTCTCCACTGTCTGTCCTGCTCTTACCCATAATTCATTCAGTTTTTCTCACATATCTCAAAGTTGTTCATTAGACTTCGTCTTTCCTTTTCGCCTCCCTCCTTCTCTCCCCCCCTCATTTTCACACTCATTTCATTTTGTCAAACCTTATCTCATTTACTTACCATATCTGTCTTTATGTTGTAACTAAGGTGCAGGCTATATAAAATAGTGTGTGCATATAGATAGCTCATTATCCGTTAACTAGCAGCCCCCCACACGTAGGTGAAGTATAGGAATCAGATAAGTGCATTACTAAATCAATACCGCTGGGACTTAATTTAAGCGGCACTGTCTTGCAGATTTACATCCGGGACTGTTAGTTATTGGTTGAGTTGGGGGGTTTATATGAACCTTGGGTGGCTTGTTCACAGATGCTCTAGGGACCTGAACCAGTGACCTTCGTATCATGAGCTCCTGCTACCTCCTGGTTTGACAGCCAGAAAATGGATATTCAGCTCACGAAGGGGCATTACAGTATGCATTAGATGATGTTATGTATTCAAAGATAAAGATAATGAAGTTGGCAGGCGGACTACTCACACATCCAGAGCACTCACAGGAGGTGTCAATTTCTCTCACCTAGTCTTTTTTCTTAACTACATATTACCCCCTCGCTCGAACACACACACAAATCCTCACCTAACTACACCGACAGCCCTGTTCCCATTAGATTAGGAATGATTTGTTGCCCTCGAATCCTGTACTGTCAAGGTCTTAGCATCGGATGGTGGGCGGTGTCTGACAGCCAATACGGAAACACGGATTGCAGCTGAACTGTTGTGCAAATCTTTGCTGAGGGAATTAGCTGGGAGAGGATGAAACAAACATGTCCAAAGAGACTCAGGCTGAAGCAGAGGTTACGGTGCGAGGGTTAGGATTATGAAATCTGCAAAAACATTTTTTATTGAGGAGCAGAAAAGTCCTCTGGAAGGAAGAGAATGTAGATTCCCAAATGAATTCTGGGTTTTAAATAGCAGGGAAGGAACTGGAAATGTTTTAGTTTTGAAACCATTTTGCAAACAACACAATAATACAGAATTACAACCTCAGTTCTGAGAAGAAAATATCTTTTTACCCTTGCGTTACTGATTTCCCCCAATTAATAAAGTAGTTATTTTTCTTCCAAAGGCAATCCAGGCACTCCAAAAAAATAAAATATCAAGAAATGAGGAAGGAAGCCCCAATGAAGAGTTAATGATTGTTACATGTTGGCTATTTTTAAATGAATTTGTCACGACAATGAAGTCTTTTTAATATTTCCTTCCACGTCTCTTGATATTTTCCTTTTTGGAGTGCCTGGATTGCTTTTGGAATCGGTTTTCCACTAGCACCCCACACAATTTTTGCCTCTTCCTCTCTCTTTAATCCTAGTTAATTTTCTTTTTTAGGTTAATAAGATTCATGTGCATGGATGATACAGACAGAGCAAACAGCACCCCAGGTTAAAAAGGCATCATTTGTTCACATGGCTTTGTAAAACGGTAGAAAAAACTGTTAATGACGGTGAAAAGATGAGAAAACATTTAATCCTCATTACTGTATCTTAATGAGATTACTGTAATCCCATCAATATACATTCTTCAAAAATATTAATTCAGGCCATGTAATCTGTTTAGTGAGGCACAAGCTCCATTGAAACATTCAAGAGTCTGTTTAGAAACCTAAATTATATATATATATATATATATATATATATATATATGTGTGTATATATATATATATGTATGTATATTTATAAGCATATATGTTACAGTTTACATACAGTTTTACTGTGTGATTTAACAGCAACCCAAACTGTCCTATGCTTTAAACTGAACACATGTAGGAATTGTTAGTCCTGTACTGCTTGTCCATGTAAAAAAATAAAGTTGTACTCAAACTTCTATGTAATAGTAATCAGATTACTGAGATCCCAGTACTTGCAGTGGTCTGTCGCTCCAGTTTCCACATCACATCCGTCTGTGTAGTGTAATGCCACTCAATAAAGAGTCCATTAGGGAAAAGCAGAGCGGTCCTGAGTTCTTCTTCCGTCATTAGAGACAGAATCAGCTTTAGTCTCGAGCACTTCCTGATTTAAGGGACGCACACCCACACACACACACACACACACACACACACACGCACACACACATGCACACACATGCACACACCTTAACCCCTGAGAGGCTGCTGTTGGAGGCTGTACGTTAAAGTCTTAATTGATTGGCATCCAGAGCTCTGTAATTAAACCAACAGTAAATCAGCTTCTCAGTTAATGAGAATGGCTGAATGTGACAGTTGACACACACACACACACACACACACACACACACACACACACACACACATGCATGCACACACATGCACACACTGTCAGTGCAGTTACAGTGCGAGTGGTCTCTCCCTCCTCTGCTGACCTGATGTCGACACCAGCATTGCTCCGTGTCACTGCTACGACCCGTCGTTGCCGCGGCGCCCCAGGCGGCCCCACCAATCACGGCCCAGAGCGAGATTCCGTTGCTGGGCGGATGTTTGAACCCTTTAATAACAGCTTGCCGCAGCTAATTTATGATTGGTTGATTGGGCCATTGGAGCTTGAATGTGGCTGACGCATTGGGTCAACTGAGCTATCCGTCTTTTTAAAACTGCTTTTATCTCTTCCTGGAAGACGATTTAGTCAGTTCTACTGCCAGGATGGACAGCCGAGGACTTTTTTTTTTTATTTTAAGGCCTTATTTTGACTTTGAGAGGTACCTTTGTAAGAGTAACTGTTGCCAAAAATTGTTTCAAATCAGCCGTTTTTGAGTTCAGCAACTTTCACAAGTGTCACTTTAGATTCGTCCTTTCCTCATAAGCCATGGCTATAACTACCTATCTGTTTAACTTTGGAAGTCATTTCACAATTAATTGGTTTGATTATGTGTTTTCATTTTCATTTAATATTAGATATACTGCCAGGAAGACACCATAATCTCCGTTGGGCTGCATAAAGCAGTTAAATTTGTCATTGTAGGAATGAAAAAGGTGGAGAGGGACATAGAAATAGGTATCAAGAACACAGTCATTTAATGTTCCTCTAGTGGCGGTGCTCCTTAAACAGTTTGTTGGGGCAGAAACTAAACTCAGCCCGGCTCTGCTTCTTTCGCTCTCCTCGATCCTTATGACAGCTTCGTAAAACTCCTGTCAGGTTTACTTTGTCCTCCGTCATGAAAACCTACAATTTCAGCCGAGCTACATCAAGATACAGACACAAACCAGCAATCTTACAATTGTCAAGTCACATAAAGTTGATATTTTTCTTGTTAAGGCAGCTGCTCTGTTGTTGTAGGACACGAAGGGCTTATATTTTGCGCTAACCCCTCTCAGAGGAGTGTGTGGCAGAAAAAACCCAGCAGAAACAAGGAAACAGCAGTGCTTCAAAATGAATTATGAACAATTTAAGCCTTCCTTTCCCACAATTTAGTGAGAACCGTGACTGTTGTGTTCATAGGAGCCACTTGTAACATCATTGTGTTCAACAAGTGGATTTAATACTGGTCTGAAAGACTTAACCCAGCTATGGCAGCACAAAGCCTCCTTAGATTACTGAGACACGCACACACACACAGGCACACACACAAACGCAGGAGAGGCAGACAAAAGCAATTCAGATCAAGGTATTTAAAGGAAGAGGAAATGTCAGTCAGCAGGAGGATTTAGGGACTCTCTCACCAAGATAAAATTCTCTCCTCTTTCTTGTCCCCCTTAATCACATCTCTTTATCACTCTGCTGCATTTTTGTGTCTCCCGTGCTCTCCTGTCACTTTTTTCCCCTTTTCCTCCTCTCTTCCTCTTACATTTCCTCTCTGTTGGTCGTTCTCCTTTTTCTTATCTGCATTTCTAAGCTTCCTTTCTCAAATATTTTCCCCCATCATGCCTTCCTTCCTCCCCTCCTCTCTGCTCTGTCACTTCTTTCCTGCCTTTCTCTTTGTGAGATTTCACTTTTCCTCCTTTTCCCTCAGCGAGACGCTGTTGACGTTGGCCCCGGCTCATTTCTGTTGCATGGCTTGTCAGCGGATGACAAATGGCTCTGCGCTGCATAGCGCAGCACGGAGCATTGCGCTACTTCTCACTTTTCATTGGCAAGCATGCTGAGTAGTATCACTTCGTCGCTCTGTTTGAAAGGCAGGGTTCAAGCAAACACTGATGTTGGCAAAACGTTTGACGACAAATGTCATCATCATCCCCATTATTTCACCGATATACACTGCCAAGACTTAAATCTAGAAAGGGAAACTTTAAACAGTCTCTTGTTGCCTGCTATTGACCTTTAATTGTAGAGCCCCTGTGAGTCAATTAGTATAAATTTGAAAATGTCAGAACCGAATAGAGAGACAAATAATTATATTAGGTTTCATGAAAAACAGGAAAGGTAAGGTCTGCTGGTTTTCTGGAGTTTCAGTGCTAAATGGTCACTGCTGAACTTCACTTTCCAGAAATTATAACTATATGTTTATCAGCCATACCTACTGCTTGAGGTAAGGTATTAGTGTGCGCTTCCATAAAGTTGGGGGATTTGCAAGAGGAAGCAGATGTCAAGATATCCTACTTTTTGAGTCTCTAGTAGAGGTCAAGCTCTGAAAACACTTTATCCCACAGCCGAGAAAAGAGTTACAGGTGAAACTGTAAACCGGTTTCAGTGGGTGACTTTGATGTGTCAGATCGATAGACTGTATAAATATTGGATTGAAGTACCTTAAGATGGCATTCTTTCTAATGGCCAGCAGGGGGTGACTTCACTGGCTTTAAAAACAAAGTCTCATTTTATGTAAGCTTATGAGAAAATGAGCCTACTTCTTATTCGTTTTATAACCTCGATAAAACTGTTTCCTAATAAGTTTGTGGTCTCAATTGCCAGTGTCAAGTCTTGTTCAACACAACATGGTGTTCATTTTGTGAATTATGGTCCCATTTAGAGTAATAAAGACAATAAATCAGGGTATGCTCTAAGGCGTCATAACTTTGCAACCACGGCATGTCCTTGTGTTCTCAGTCAGATCCAATCAGAATATCTGCCCAGCTCCACCATCTCGTCTAAATATGGACACAAAAAACAAGATGGCGACAGACATAACGCCAACCTTGAAGCTTAAAAACATCGTTCCACGAACCAACGTGTGGTGCCGAGGGCCCCTTTAAGTAGCCAGTTCTTCTTCTCATACCAAAACAAACAACTCTGTGCTGTTGGCGGACAACATTAACACTTGTGCCCCAACGAAAACAGACATTAATTTATGTGAAAACATCCCTGATCATTATTTAAACTGGTCCTGACCCTTCCCTGTCTTACTGCTGCTCGCTTGTAATGCCAGTGGCTCCTTCTGCCCTTTCCCTCATTAAAAGCCACTTTCCAAAAAAAGCATCAGCTAAATAAACAACGTGTAAAACATGTCAAATGCAAATGGAGCCCATTATTCAGTATCTTCTGGCCTTAATATTCTCTCATTTTCTTCAGCTGTTTCTGCCCACCCTCTCTCTCTCTTCTACTCTCTTTATATAATGACAAATAGTTTGACCTCTGACCTCCTTTGTTATGATCCTGTAGGTTCAGGGAAATAAGAGAGAGAAGGAAGGCGGGGGAGAGGAAGGGAGGAGGAATCGGGAGGGGAGATGAGGCTGGTTGATAAAAGTGTCTGACGTGGCAGTGACACTTTTAGGGGAGAGAGATTCTTGACATTCCTCAGCAACTGCAACAACAGCAACACACACACACACACACACACGCATGCATGGAGGGAGAGTGACAGGTAGACCTCCATAACGACCAGAACAGACGTCGCACAGGGACATCTGGTCCGAGTGGAAAACTTTCACCTCTGTCTTGTTGCCTCGTGGCCCTAGCATCCCACTTCTCTTGTTGCCACTTTGCGTTTCTTCTGTTATTCTGGCCTTTTTTCTTTCTTCCTCTCCTTCTCAACATGTCTCGGGGAGGGTTTGCACCTGGACCTGCAGACACGCAGCACTCACGCGCACACATTTCACACACACACGCACATAGTAAACCGGACATCCGAAGGTCTCGGCTGTAAGTCTTTCTGATTACATTTTAATTAGCTTAATCAGTTAGCTGGAGAAGTTTAAATTCCTTTTCCCTTGAGCGGCTCTTTTTTCTGTCTTTCTTCCTGCGTTTTCTATATTCACCTCCGTCTCTACATTGCTTCTTTTTTTTTTTTAGTTATTATTCCATTATAAGGACGTCAAGTCTTTCAGGAAACGTCTCTTTCCTCTTTGCCTTCAGATGATCAGTTCCAGGGCCTCCTTGCTGAAAATATTAGCATCTCTTTCCCAACTGCAAATATCAGGAATCTGTGGGATTTAGGGACTGCACATGTGTACAATATAAGTCATATATTGATCACAAAGCATCCATAAAAAAGTAGGATTGATATCCTTCCATTAAATGCAGTTTTAACGGCCTTTACGGTGGTTAAAACCGAATATTTGAAAGCAGCAATACGTTTTAAGGGTTATCTAAATGCTGCTATGATTAGGTGGGTCTTATTATTTGTAATTTTGGCTAAAAAAGCTCAAAAAAGTAGAGAACAGTGCAAAAACTCTTTGTTTTATTATCGGTAATGGTGCACTGGAAAAACTAATACGAACTGAACATTCTCATTTCCAGCTTCTCACCCTCCAGGATCCACATCTTTAGCAAGAAAAAATAATATCCACCCCTGTTTTATTTGCTGTAATAACTCCTGACTGCTGTTTTAAAAAGGCTCCTGTAGGCAGGAGAAGACAGATCCACTTTCACTGTGACACGAATATGGAAGCAGATTAACGCTGTTGCTGTAATTACTCCGGCCGGTTTGTCATCACACACTCAATCTAGCTGAGAGGGAGAGAGCGAGGTAGCAAAGCGTGAGGGAGAGGGAGATTTAATAGATAGGCGCTTTCATTCATGCCCAGGACAATTTCCGCTTGATAATAACACTCATCCAGTGTCTTAACCAATAAAGAAACACAGACAGAGATGGAGAGAGTAATAAAAGAGACGCTCATTTGCCACCATTGTGTTTCATTGTGTCCTTAATTAAAAGAGTTGAACTTGGGGCGGCAGGCTCAATTACCGAAGAGCGCTATCTAAAAAGCTGTATGTATAATCGCTGCACGCGTAGACACACGCAACGAGCACATTGCAGAAGGATTTTCTCTCTCTCTCTCACTCACACACACACACACACACACACACACACACACACACACACACACACACACGGTCAAGTAAATGTGCAACATATTAGAACAAACATGCCGTTGCTCAATCTGCTCGTTTCATAATCGTGACTGTAAACACGTAGTTTAACACTGCGCTCGCCGTCTTCTCAACAACATGTACACGCACACATACATCAGCACAGATGTTAAAGCAGACACACACACCCACACACACACACACACACACACACACACACACACACACACACACAATTTTGATTCTTTTAATGATCTTATTTCCATACAAAAGAATGTGAATATGATACAAGCTCACTCTGAAAACACACACACATTCCTCTCATCCATGAAAGTTCATATTGGTTAGCCGAGGAATGTGTGTGTGTGTGTGTGTGTGTGTGTGTGTGTGTGTGTGCTTTCCATTCAGCTTGTTCTGAATGAGGAAATTCCCTTTGTGTTTTTTGTGCTTGGGTGGCATGAGGCACAGTATACTATTTCAGTCATGTTTTCGTGTGTGTGTGTGTGTGCGTGTGTGTGTGTGTGTGTGTGTGTGTGATTGTGTGTGTGTTGATGTCTGTGTGTGTGTTAAAACTCACCTACACACTTCTCCTACCTTATTCTCTCTTCACTTCTTTCTATCTTTTTGATCTTTGTCTGAGTTTATGTTCTATTAACATTTTCTCTATTTTCTTCTCAAAATCTGATCTCTCTCTCTCTCTTCTTCTTCTCTCCGTCTCTCTCTCTCTCTCTCTCTCTTCTTCTTCTTCTCTGTCTCTCTCTCTCTCTCTTCTTCTCTCCGTCTCTCTCTCTCTCTCTCTTCTTCTTCTCTCTGTCTCTCTCTCTCTCTCGTGTAGTCATATTAATCTCTAGGTCTCTCATCCATCTCTTCCTTTTCTTCTTCCTCCACGTCCGTCTGTCTTTATCTCTTTCTAAACACCTTGTCATTCCCTCACTTCTCACCAGCTGCTGCTTGTTCACACTCTGCTTGATCCTCGGTGGCCCTCACACACACACAAACACACACACACACACACACACACACACATGCACACACAAACACATGCATGCGTGCCCGTACCCAGATTGATGTAGTACAGGGTAGCTTATACGGAGCATATAGATGTGGCTGCCGGCTGATTTGTTGGCTGTTAGGGAGTAAAACAGAGACGGCTCTCTTTGCTGACACTGTCACAGGCATTTACCCACTGACATCCAATGAGACACACTCCTTACGTACTTTTTACCCGAACCCACATACAGCAGGCTTGTACACTTATAGAACAATATGATCACACACACACACAATTGGTTGAAACCAATCACATATTTCCTTTACTTTGGTTTTGATAAAAAGGCTGCTGGGACTTTTTTGTCTGGATAATGGCTGGTCTCATTTCCCCTCTCTCCGTCTTTCAGCCTCTCTTTCCTCTGCACTCATCTCCCTCTCTCTCTGCGTATGGTTTTTGTTTTCATCTCCTCTGTCCTACGTCCTTGGGGCATGCTAGTTGCCCAAACTTCTTGTGTGCGGTCTGTTTTCAAGCGTGTGTGTGTGTGTGTGCGTCTGTGTTTAGGCGAGCGTGAGACATCTCTTCCCGTGTAGATTTACGCAACGAGGGAATGCGAGCGAGAAAAACGAGATACAGAGAGAGGTAAAAGCTCTGTGAGGTCTTCGATATTAGTCCCACTAACCGGGCTGGTTGTGAAACAAGCCAGTTCTCTGATCTGACATCTCTACGGGGAATACACTCTTTTCTTTTTATCTCTCTCCTTCCTTCGTCCTCCTTTCTTCTTTCTCTCAGATTTTTTTTTTCTCAAAAAAATGCAGAAATGCCTCATGAATGTGTATGGAAAAATGAGAAACATATGGGCTCTGTAGAGAAACTCGCCGCCTCCCCTCAGAACGCAAATGTTGGCTTTAGGCTGTAACACACACTCACACAAGTACCCACTTGCATGCTTTGGCACACACACACACACAAAACACATTCGTATATGTAGTTTATACTATGTAACATCTACCTTCCTGCAGCTTTTAAAAGATGTACATACAGCAACAGACACTCTGCATTTGCCCACAGACTCGCACACACACCCACACACGGTGACGGCATGCTTTATAGACCTATAATGTGTGCAATAATAGGAGTTGAGGTGCTAATATATGTGCTGCGTTTAACATGAATATCACCTTAACACCTGAGGAGACTATTAGGGAACTTTACTAAGGTGTGAGAGTGTGTGTGTTGGTTATATTTTACATGTGAGGACCTCATTATTAGCTTTTTGGCAACTGTATTGAATCAGTGTGTGTAGTGTACATGAATCACATGTGTGTTGGCAATCCAACCTGTGTGTTTGTGTTTTCAAAGACCACCCAAAGTTGTTTGGTTTCTTTCACACGTCATTCTACAGCGAGAGGTGATACTATGGCTGCTTTACTTGATTTCCACATTTTGGCTTAAACCCTTCCTGTGTCACTCTTCTGTTCCCTCAGTGCCCTTGTGCAAAGCATTGAACCACCACAATCCCTCTTCTCCACTCAGACAGTCTGAGGATGTGTGTTTGGGCATTTTGTTTTGTCTTGAACATCTCTACACAAGCCTGGTTGTGGTGCAGCAGTTCTGATGGCACGGTAACTGTATCGTCACAGGGACAGTAGACAAAGACAACAAAGCCTGCAGAGAAAGCAGTTAAGAGCCAAATCCATGAAACACAGTTTGAACAGCGCAGTCATAAAAGATGATTCTCAATGAGGTATTTAAGCTGAGGAAATTGTAGATCCTACGGTCCCTGATTACAGTAGTTATGTATACAGTTGTAAATCACATTTAGCCTCAGGATAGCCAGGAGGGCCTGACAACACATGAAAGGAAAAATGTGTGGATGCATTTTTAAGCCAGGATTCAGTGCTTCAAATTTGATCAGAATGAATTAAACAAAAGAACTTTATAAATGAACTCTAAACGTAACTTTTTCTCTGGTTTGGGGCTCTTTAAAGGAGCCGTCAGTAGTCATGTTGACCTCAGACCTCATTGCAGATCACAGTCTTCCCTTGAGCACAACACTGACCTGAGTTCAGAGGCTCATACTTTAACATATTAATTTTACGAAACCTGTTTGTCCATGGATTGACAATAATATCTCAGCAATTGCTCTGTTCCATGTCCTCACCCATGATGCATGTGGACCCCCTCAGCCCATCAGTGATGAATATAAAGGCACAGCATTCTGCCATGTCAAACAAATAAGAGTTCATCTTAAATGTTGGAGGGAAATCATTGAATCAGTGTCACATCCTGCAAAAACCATTTGTTTTGATACTTTTCTGGTCCAGTTATTGTGAATAGAAGTGTACGTTCACTTGTTGTGGTGAGGTCCTAGAAGCAATATCATCAAAATGGTAGGAAATACCATATATAGATATAGCAAGTAGCAATACCACCAAACCAATACTGTGTGATTCAGTTCTGGCATTCAATAAAGTATTGTCTTTATCCATAATAATACATCATAATCTGTCAGTTGATTGTATGTTGTAACTGAGCTGAAACTACAAAGTAACTAGTAACTAAATTTATGAAATAAATGTAGTGGAGTAAAAACTACAGTATTTTGAGTATAAGATGGAAATATTCAAGTTTAGTACAAGTAACTCAAAAAGTACTGTACTTGAATAAATCTGCATAATTACTTTATCCCACTGCTTTCATGGGACACTTGGTACTTGTAACTCTATAAAAGTCACAGCAGGAGCACTTTATAATAAGCATCATTAATAACTGGTACATTAAACTTTCGTTAACATGAAACGCTTTATAAACCATTTGTAATGTCCATCCAAATAATGTAGATGTAGATGAACTACACTTTTTATTAACCATTTACAAATTATAATAACATCAAGTTTGATTAACTATAAATGTACAGTTTATTAATGCTGGTTATTTTAAAGTGTTTCTGTAACATCATGCAGGGTGAAAACAGAATATTTGTTAGTTTATGTATTTTGTTTATTTGATCTGGACAGAGCGAGTCAGTGCACATCAGTATAAATATACATGATGTGAACACGCCAGATTTAGCAAGAACGCTAGTTTAGATCTGTGGTTCCTCAGCAGGCAACAGAAACAGTTACATTAAAAATAGCAGTGCTCAAATATACAATATAAAACAATTAACATGCAGTAAAAGAGTTTAAATAATCGTATAAATCTCTGCTACCTGGTCGGTGTCATATGACTTTGTGAAGCAATGTGACAAGGAAAGGAAACCGCTTATTAACCGTCCTCTGTGTCAGTTTTTGGCCACGTTTCAGAACTTGAGGAGCCATAAGTTTTAGGATTACTTTACAAACACGGTCGGTCGCCTCAGAAGTCGCCGGCATGTTTTGACGATCCAGACACCTCGAACATTCTCCGCTCTTTGATGAGGGATTCCTGCGGACTACAGGGCAACCATCGCTGGAGGGGGGAACACACACACACACACACACATGCAGGCACACAGATCACAGTCACATACGCGCCAGCACACACACAGAGTCATGGACACTCTTAGAAATGGATAGCTGTAGGGGGAAACACACGCACACACACACACACACATAAACAGGCAGACACACACAGAACGTGTCTAGGCGGGGAGCAGATGGAAGCTGGCTTTGATTGCTCTGTTGACCTCTGACCTCAAGGTGAAAAGGTACCGGAGGGTTCAGCAAGACAAACACACACTCGCACAGACACATATACACAAACTCTTTTTTTTTTTTACACACACACACCCTCCAGCATTTTGCAGGAAGGACTAGCTGTTGGGCCACTGTGTGTGTGTTGGAGGGTCGGTGGGTCACGTCCCACCTTATGGAGGTTAGGATCACTACCAGCTGGATTCACTTTGATCTGTGAGAGAGGGGGAGGAAGAGATCAGGGTGTCAAGGTCCTACCTCTGCCTACCTCTGCTCATCTGTCACAGAGTATCATCGGCCCGTTAAGACATTTAGAAGAAATGAAGCGAGGCATGAGACGCTGGTCTCTGCTTGTAGACTGATGAAATTCGCTACAGGCAAAATACATTTATTCAGGCTTCACATAAATATTATATGGTGTAGTCAATTTTAATAACCCAAAAGCACAATTTTTAAGGTCGGCAAACGAAAAACACAATTTTTGACAGTAGCATTTTCTGAAATTCATATCCACATTTCTTTTCTGGATTCCAATGAAAAGTTTTATAGGCGTACTGCAGTGAATTAACACTGTTATTTAAAGATGTGGGGACAGATTCATACAAGAACCTTGAGGCAGCAGAGGCTGAGAAATCATGACTTTTAGTCCTTTAGTGAGGGTTAAGCTTTCATCAACTTGTGTGCAAATTAATTCAAGAGGACAAGACAATATTACAATTAAAGTTGCAATATGTAAGAATTTGAGCTGAACACATTCAAAAATTAACAGAAAATATCAACAGACAGGGAAGAAATAATTATTTTGAAGTTATGATATTGTGTTGCAGAGATATCTACTAAAGTTAGCATGCTAACCAGTTAGCCCCAGCCTGTCCCAGTACAAACCTCTTGAGCCAGTGGTGTGAGCAACAACGCTCCCTTGGTTTGAGGATTAATTTGACAGGTGGCCAATTATTAGGTATTGAACCTTTAAAGGCATACTCCAGCATTTGAGTACAAGTCCATTAAATAGAAGATCAAGAGACAAAATAAACTCTGCTATAGGAGAATGATCAAAATCAAAGCATCGTGTCATCCTCTGGGTTATTTCTAAAGCTTTGTAAAGTTCCCTCCAAAGCCACAAAGACATTATAAAACTGTTTTCACAGGCTGAGTCGTACTCTAAACTGAACTTCATGTGTAAAATCAGTCCACTTTGATTATGGACCAGTGGCTCTGAAGCTCTATCTGTTGATGCTTCGTCACAGAGATTGTTTTTGTGATTTATTTTTGAAGATTGATATATTGGAGGCTTTGTCCCTTTGTTTCATGTTCACCCTGTGATGTTTATACCCAGGGGAGGTGATAGGGAGGAAGGGTGACATGCAACAAAGGGCCATCCCTGACACCCTCATTAGTTAATCTTTTTGGTGCTGTAGTTTTCATCTAACCTCGAGTGGCAGCATGATATGAAAGCTTTGTAGCTCGACACGAAGGTCTATACGGAAAACATGATTCCATCTGCCTTTTTTACATCTTCCCAGCATCTCCACCTGAGCAAACTTTTTTTTTTGGCGTGAAAATTCAGCTTTTCCCCACTAAATTTGTTAGCATTTCCATTTAGAGCTTAAATGAAATTAAAGTGTGAGATAACATAATCTACTTCACAGAGGAAAGACAACATTCAGCCTTCACCACACAACAAAGTGCATTTTTCCAGCTGATAAGTAAAGGATCTGTATTCCCTCTCACATGTTTCTGAAGTTTTTTTTACAAACTGTGTTTTTCAAATTACTGAAAACTGTCAGACAGGAAATAAAGTGATTTGATGTTTTTTCCTCTCCTGACAAAAACAATTTAATTGTCATGTCAGGAAATCAAAACAATATGTTGGTTCTTGTTAAACACACCGAGCGCTCTCCCTTCCCCTCGACATGTACACACAAACACACGCCGGCACAGTTTACTGCCTGCCCTTATCAAAGCTGCTTTTATACCTTTGGCCGGATCTGATTCAGTAGGTGTGTCGAGTTTACAGACCTCCACAAGCTCCACATGGCCGTTTGTTTACCGGCAGAGGCCCGTTAAATTCTCGTTATAAAAGCGGTGCGTCCCCTCCTCCGACCTCGCTCAGCAGCAGACATCAAACGGAAATGGGGATGTGCGACTTTACGACCGACGGCCTGACCTGACAGGGTGATAGAGCCGTCTGGACGGAGATGAGTGTGCGTTGTGGTAGTTTGACTGCGCGTGTTATTGATGGAGGGTATTCTCTTAACTTGCTGCAGCTGTGACCAGAGCCACATCAGCTCTGTCTTCATTAAGAGTTTGATTTATGGAGAAAATCTGAAAAAGAAACACTGATTTATTTTTCACGCCAAATGAGGTTAAACTTCCCCAAAGTTAAAAAAAAACAACTATTGTGGTTTAACCTTTCAGTCATTTATTTGACGTTTGCTGTGACTAAACAACACAGATGCTCCTACAAACTGGGAACTCTGATTTCTTATGAATTCTGATTTCCGACCATAAAACTGTATTAATTTCATTTGATACGCAAGGAAAGAGACAAAACGTACGACATTTACATGACTCACTCCAGCGGTTGACTCTGTACTTAAACTCGCATCCTGTCTGGGACTCAGAAAAACCCAGACTCATGTTAATGTAATCTCAGCACAGTGTGTGTGTGGACGTCTGTCAGCAGCCCTGCCCCGCAGCGATGCAGGTCTGATTAGGTTTTTGCAGTCCAACCCTCTCTATACTCTGTCATTAGTGCCATTTCACTAATGTTTGACTAAAAATACCCATAGGAGCGCACTATTAAAACACAGCGGGGCAGTGTTAATCGTCTTGAAACACTAAACCTCTTCTCTCTCTCTCTCTCTCTCCCTCTTCTGTCAGTCACTCTCGCCCTCTCGCTCACTCTCTAATACTTCGCTCTTGTTCTCTGTCATGTCACGCAGACTTTTTTTTATAATCTCTCCTCTTCTGCCTCTCATGAGTCCTATTACCAGATGCTATCGAGCCCTCGCTGAATGTGTCTCTCCACTCCCTAATGGTTCGCCTATTACAGATTATGTTATGATTTAGAGACAGACGGACAGAGAGGGGGGAAACTTGTGTGTGTGTGTGTGTGTGTGTGTGGTGGTCTGCGTACAGGTAATTACAGTATATTTTGGGAGGAGTTTCTTTATGAATTATAGCATTGGCTTTTAAGTAGGCTGACCATCATTATTATTATTAGCTCTGTGTTTGACCATCAGAAACATGTGATTTGGGCGATATGCCAACGAAAACATATCTCCATGACAGCACACTGCCCTTGATTGTAGCTCTGTGTGTGTGTGTGTGTGTGTGTGTGGCTAGGGTGGATATCTGGGCAAGTAACTTTGGCCGCCAGTTGGTGGAATCCATTAATTTAATATGAGAGTGCAACAACTCAGCTGACGTTTGTTATGTTGCCATTGGTTGACGTCATTTTTGTTTAATCCCTTTGAGCTCTGCAATAGAAATAATCCACCAGTGCCTGCGTTGGTATTTTTTGCTTATTGTGATGTCATTTCTTGGAGCAATCTTCAAGTGCTTCATATCCCTGCAGTCTGTTCAACCTAAGCTAAAAGGTCATGTAAGTCAATAAACGCTAATACATGATTAAAGCACATGTCACAAATCAAAGAATATTAAATCAGAATCAAAACGCAAAACATATTGATCAAAGAGATTTATGAATGTAGAAACATGACCAAAATATTTATAAACACTCCACAACTTATGTCAACTGTGCACATACTTTAGTTGTTGAGATATGCTCAACAAAGAAGTTTTGATAGTTTCATCATGTATTCACATGGCGCTCGTTTTCCTCTGACATCACGTTCAGGGTGGGAAGCTCGGACCTCACGCTGCTGCGTTGCAGGTTGCAAGTCCCCATAAATGTAGGGAATCTGACAAATTGGTATAATTTCACTGCTAACTGATTAAGTAGCCAGTAAAAAGACAATGCATGGTGAAAATCAGGAGGGACATTGGGCCATATTTTCAAAGTTAAACAACATATTTTAAAAACCCTGTTAGCTTCTTCCTTGCTAACATTACTGTTTGATAGTGTTACACGATACGATACACATCTTGGACACATTTGTTGAGCCTTTCAGTTGTTGATTAATCAGGAACCGGTGACATAACAACTCGTCAGATTCTCTATGTTTGTATGACTTTTAACACTCTCCCAGCAATCAAGCCTCCCAGGTCATTTTCCCAGTGCCTCTATTGGTCTTTTTGCTTATTCTGATGCTTTTTTTTTTGTATCTTGAAATGCTTAATATGCTTTCAACTACAAAATACACTCTAATCAATACTACAAAATATACTAAAAGAATAAATTATTAGACTTTCATGGTTTATGGTTTATTTTAGATCGATTTAAACAGAATCATGTCAACAACAGTCTTACCCAGCCATTGGCCTGTGGGAGGTGTATTTTTGTAGGCTTTAGGTTGCGGGAGGATAAACATTATAAAAAAGTACCTTAGCGCTGATAATACCTCATCTTTCTTTTCTTATTTCTTTCTCTGTATATCCCTTAAAAAGAGGAATGGTGGAAGCCTGAATGTGCTTCATGTGTTACATGTGTTCGCAAGTGCATGTGTGTGCACGCGGCCCGTCTGTGAGCGGAGGTGTGCAGCAGGGTGGAGAAACTTTTGATGACACACGCAGACACATGGAGTGTAGACAGCTGCGCTCCAGATGTACTCTGCAGAGTCACGTCTGAATCCCATTTGTTGTCTTTATGAATGGCGGACATCAGGACCGGTCTCATCCAGCGCCGCTGACCAGTGGACTCGCTGACCCCACAGCTCGGCTACTGATCAATCAAAGTGATGAAAAAAACACATCGAGGTGGTGGAAAGTCACACAGGTTGGAAATGTGATTTGTATTCCTCTCGTCTGATGTGAAAATATACCTCTGACCTATAAATTATCTGGAGAACAGTGAGCTGCGGTATTTTATGAGGATTTTTATGTCTGAAACTGCAGATGGTAATGGACCATGCTGTTTGCGGTGATAAATGCAGCAATATTTCAACAGCGATGTTACATACATGAAAACAATCATGACAGGTACCCTTGAGGTTTTGCTTTAAGCGTACACAGACATGTTTACATTAAGTGTCACAGAAAATACACTGTGTATATCCGTGAGGCCTGACAACCATTGGTATGCACTTTATTCCTCATGAAACATTCAGTTTTTTTAATATTTTACTCGCAAATGGGTTTATTGTTTAACCCAAATGCTTGTGTGTGTCAATTCTTATATAAAGTTACAACCTACTCATTAAGACATTGCTCATGACACCACATGTATTTGGGCCAATACAATAATGGGAAATTTATATTATCAGCTATCGGCCAATAATGAACTTATAGCTGATACATAGAACCGATAATATGAAGCCAAACTGCTTTCATTAACTTAACGAGCGCATCCTCTCCACACCGATACAGTAGGTGGCAGTATGCAAAAAGAAAAAGAAGCAGAAGAAGAAGAAGAAGAAGACATGCAGCCTGAAGTTGTTGAGCTCATGACGTCAAAAAAACTGCTGCACCTTGGTAAAACCACGGCGTGTCGACTAGAGCCAAACATGTTGTCGCAGGTGTGGAAGTTTATTTACAGTTTCAGAGGATGTTTTAACACAGCAAATCTTATTAGAGATATTATATCATCCATCATTGACGACATTTAATTATTATTATCTGTATCGGCTGAAAAAAACTCATCGTGCCTCTCTAATCTGTAATCTGTGAATCTCAAACACTGTTTAAAGTCTTTTATAAAGAAACCGACAGATGAAACAAAGGCGGAAACATTTAAAGTCAGCGTAGTGATTTTCACAGCTGTACACATGGTTCTGTGTTGTGTATATATATAAATAAAAAAATCCTGTCTTCATATGAAAACACAGCTGTACTCTCCAGTGTAGTCGTACTTACTCACAGTCTTTTCAATCAGTTAAGATAGAGTTTGGTGTTTTGCACAAAGATGATCTGACAGGTCACATTTTACAGGTCAATCTCTCTACCCACCGGCTCACCGGACCACCTGCCGAACCCCGTCTGTCTCTCCACCTCTCCCATCTGCCTTCTCCCCCAATTCTCTGTCTATATCTGACTGATTGAGCCGTATGTAACCCTACACCCATCTGTTTTGTGTAGGCAGTTAAAAACCAATACGGTCCAAATTAAGCTGCTTCACGCTACGTCTGACTGACACGCTGAGCACGTTGACTAGCATGAGATGGCCCGGTACGGATGGTTTGTGGGGGCCGTTAATAGCCAACGTAGGCTGGATTATGATTTCACAGTTATCGAAAGACTCAAGTTTAACATAATGTGATTGCATAGTAATGACTCACACCACTTTAATACTCATGGATACAGTGATGAAGAGACAATTATATCAAATGCAACACACACAACTTCGCAAAACTTGCAACCATCCAGAGGTCAAGCTTAATATTTAACACATTTAGTGCGATGTTGGTGTTTTAAAGCAGCTATGTTAACGCAAAATAATCATTTTTTGGGTATCGTAAATAAACACCTTTCAAAATGTGGCCTTGTTGGCAGTGAAGTAGTGTACCTAAGTTCAATTTTGAGATACTTGTACTTTACATAACTATTTATTTTTCATGCTACTTCATACTTATACATACACATTTTGGATACAAATATTGTACTTTTACTCCACTACATTTATTTGATAACCTTTAGCTACTAGTCACTTTGAAGTAATTATTATGAGATGAAAAGTAAAAAAAAAAGACTTTTTATACCATAATTTCTGCTTTTTATCTCATAGTAATGACTTCTTAATCTTATTATTTTGACTTTTTATCTCATATCTGTGCAGTATGCACTGAATTTGAACCATTCAGCGGGGATCATTCAGGTACATCCGTATTTGTTTGACTGGTATTTTTCCATTTCTGTCTCTGTCGTCATTTTTGTTCCTTTCTCATTCAATACAATTTCATTTCATTTACAAGACAAGGTGATACTTTGGCTTTTGTCTCCAACAGCCACCAACTTTCCTCACTTCTCTTTCTTTTCTGAGCCACTATCCTCAAAATCATCTTCTTCGCCTTTTGCTCTTCATCTCCCCTCCGTCTCTCTTTCTATTTCTTCATGTCTCTCTCTCTCTCTCTCCCTCAACTTTGCTCCTCAGGTCGGGTCTGGTAGTGATCATGCACGCAGATCGCTTCAAAAACCAGCAGAACTAATGCAGAGCAGAACAAGAGCTGTGATGTAGACAGGGAGAAGAAAGAGGGCGAGGAGGACTCGAAGACAAGGAGTTAATAACCGAGAGAGGCCGAGAGAAAAGTGGGATACTGGGAGAGATGAGAGAGATTGTGTGTTGAGGTAATTCTTGCCCAGAGAAAACAGGCGGGCGTTACGAAAGAAAGAATAGAAGAGCAACGGTAACAATCCAAATATTTGTGCGCTGGGAGGTAAAAGCTGAGTGTGTCGTATTATGATTGTCCATCGGGTTCTTATTTCATGTTCTATAGACACCAGCTGGGACTGTATTATAAACTATCATGCCTCCAGCAGTCCATCTAGAGAACCAATCCTCTGACCATCCATCATGTCCTTCCAGCCGTTTATCAACATATTGATAAAGCAGCTATAAAGCACTTTTGCTGGACATCTCTTCTCTTCATCCTTCCAGCATATTCTGCAGCCGGGGTTGATGTGCATTACCTCTCAATCATTCACTCCCATCCACGCAGCTGTACCGCTGCGCCCAGCCGCTCTGTGTTTGTCATATCGTTCACATCAGTCTCCCTGCTGATACACATTTATCTGGCTATTCAAACTCTTTTTATCTTCTTACATTAATTTTTCCTGTTCACTGTTTCCAGTCACAATCCTCCAGAAGCTTTGTTTTATCTCCTAGACATCACATTATCTCAGAATTGAGATTGAGGGAAGATTTAGTCGTCAATGTCAAAGTATTTCTTCTTTTGGACATATGTCGAATAATTGAGAGTTTAACAAATATCATCAGTTTTGCATTTTTTAATGTCTAAAAAGTTGAGGCTCTATCAATCCGGTTGTAAGGAAAGATGTAACAAGAAGAGCCAGAATAGTATGTAGCTTACCAGGAAGTCTCTGTTTCTCTCCAGCCATCCTTCTGTTTATCCATATGCCAATAATGTATCACATATCAGCTGTGTGCTTTGCCTCCTTTTATCCATCTCTCCTTATTCACACACGTTCTCCTTTTCCCCCATTTTTAATATCTAGCTGTTTCCCATTAAAATAGCTGTGATTAAGTGGTGAGATCCGATCTTTTCTTGGCTTTTAGCAAAGATAATATAAGCGGACGATGGCTAGCACATGTTGACAGAGATGGGGAAAAAAGACAGAGAAAGAAAAAGAAGAAGGGACAGAAGAGGAGAGGAAAAGGCAAAGGTGAAAGTGAAGGTTTATATCGGACGGAGAGGGAGGAGAAGAAGAATCAGGGAAAGAGGGATGAGAGAGAGAAGAAGAAGAGAAACAGGGGATGAGATGTTGAAAGATGACGTCGCTTGTGCACTTTACCTCGCTCTGGAGAGATTTTCACTGTTGTAAAATGTAAGTCATGTGGGCTAATGGACGGGCAGGTCTTCATTATTATATCTATTCTTTAATCGCTTTATCCCTCTCTTTCTTTCTTTATGTCTCAGTTTCTGCTTTCTTTCAGTTTTGAATCCAATTCAATTATGTTCCTGCTGGCATGAGAGCAAAGAACAACTCAAGAGGATCAACATCGTCCTGTTTCTGTGCATCGTGTCTGTCTGTCTGTCTGTCTGTCTGCTGCACTCCTGCTTCTTCTCTCCTCCTCCCGTATTCTCTCACCTCCATCTTCCTCTTTGGGGTGTCAGCCTAATCTCTGTTGACGGATCAATCGTCGCTGCTTTGTTCTCGTCCTTTTCAACCTGACCTTTGTGCGTGTGTGTGTGTGTGCACGTGTGCGTTCTTTGGAGAGAATGCGTGCGTACGAACGTGTAAAAATATTAACACGTCACCACGTTCCCCTCGCTGTTGTTCACTGATGGTGATTAGTAGCAGGTGTTGGCTCTGAATTCAAAAACACACACACACACACACACACACACACATGCACTCAAATGATAGGTGTGATTTATAGGGCTGGGACCTTTGGGTTGCTGGAACAACACGGTCTCGCCCTCGAAGATAACACATGAAGCACGCACATGCACGTAATGCACTCATACATGTGGCATAAACATATATAGTCGGACTCACACACACACACACACACCTACACACACATGGTGCATTTTTGTCTGACATGGCTGGCTCCTTTCAGCCCAGAGGTGAGATCAGACGTTAAAGATGTAGTGATGAAAACACTCCTCATGGAAACTGCACTAATTCATCTTTAGGAGGAGATACAGGTCTTTCACTGTAGCTTTTTTATATCTCTGGTCTGTTAAAGCACCTGAAATAGCATTCTTGCACTGCGCAGACATATTTTAACGTCAAACTCAGTCTCTGAGATGGCTGATGGCCGAATCATTAATCCTTTAATCTTCTGACAGTTGAAAAAAGAGAACAAAATTGCCCATAAAGTGCTCACGTATTACGTGATTCGACGCAAAGAAGTGTAGTGAGGAGAAAGCACTGAATAGTACATAACTGATGATAGCTGTGCGGTATTTTATGAGGCTGTTACTTTGTTCAACAGTGCATTTACACACCAGACGTCAGCTGCCGTTGTATGAATGAATAATAACATAGGCTTGGTTCGGTCTCATTGCACAACAATTTAACAGTTCAAAAGTGCCTTTAGATGTCATGAAATCCATTAAAAAAGTCCATCACTCTATCCAATAAATGTCACACATGCTGTTAATCCCATTTATAACATGACTGTTGTGGTTTTTGTCAATAAAATGGTCTAACGGAGTATTGCTTAAAGCATTTCTGCGTTTAATCTTAAGGAGAACGAGGCAGAGCTGCTGAAATCTGTTGGCTTCCACCTACATTTCACTCACTGTGAGATCAGACGGACAGAGATAATAAATAAATAAGACCTCACTGCTCTTTTGACAGTTTAAACATTCAAACACCTCTGACACATGATATCAGCCTGCTGGCCACAATGACCAACAAGCTAACTGTTGTTAATCCATAATGAATAATTGTCAAAAACACCTAAGAAATACATGTATGTATATATCAGTTTTAGATATATTTAAGATATAAAATGTAGGAATTCTGCATTAAAATGTCTAAAACAACTAAACCTCTGTTATATATTTTGTCCAGTTGTGTGTGAACATTATACCAAATGTTTCCAACAATGTTCAAAACCAGAGAAATCCACTAGTTTGCTCAAGATATCGGTGCATTTCATTTGGTCAACTGTCGCTGCTTCTAGGGGAGGGAAGTCAGCAACAAGACTAAACGCACAGTGAATGAACCGTCAGAGTATTACCTCGTTCATGAACGTTTGTTCCTGAGTCACGTCAGACAGATTTTCATCAGCAGTGGTGGTTGTTTAATTGTGTGTTCACCATCATCGAAGCCAGTTTGATGTCGGGATTATTCAGGTTCAACTCTCACTGAAAGCTCCTTAGATTATATATTTCTAACTAACCGCAGAGTAAAAATGGCCACAGCTATGAGAACAAGTAAAAAAATACAAGAATGCCCACTTAACAAGCATGAAATATTGTAAATGGCAATAACTGCTCTTCCAGCGTGCTCAAATTGCTTATCAGCCGAGAGAAAAAAAAATACCCACGGCTTCCTGGACTTCCTCGTCCCTCTATTGATGCAATTTTGTTTATCTGAGGAACATTAGGTCGACAGGACAACGGCGAAATGGACAAAAAACTGATTACATCCATTTGAAATTCTGCACGACTGCATGAATAAATTAGATAAAAATGACTCTTTGAGGATGGTATCCTCTTGTGTGGTGACAGTGTGCACTGATACTAAACATAAAAATAACTTATTAGCTGCACACAGTGGGTCAGAACTAAGTGACCCACCAACTAAACCGGCTGCAGTGTGAACTACAATAACTTGTTCTGCACTAATTAAGATAGCACCACAATGTGTTGGTGGATTTTTAGAAAACTAATTAATTCTGTTCAAACCAATGGGCATTCAGAGGTTGTTTTAACATTTGTATTGAAACATAGTGAAAGAGAGATAAATAAAATCATAAAGAGAAGGAGAGTTAAACCCTGGAGTCCTCCCAGTGAGTTCCAGTCTGCTGAGCTACAGACAGACCATTAGTACTACTGTCAGTGCTAATTACTCCCTATAGACATCACACTTTTCTCTCGCCTCGCTTTGTCTTGACTTTTCTGCACATGCAAACTCCGCTCAGTTGGACCGTTGCTCAGTTTTATTCCTCCGCCTCTCTTTTCTGTCTCCGTTTGTTACCTGCTGTCTCTGTTTATCTGCAGCTCTCCGCAGGATTCAAAACAGTTGCGGTTTGAAGTGATAATTTATTTCCTCTCGGTTTGCATCGCCTTTTATTCTTCCCCCTAACTCTCTACCCGGTTGACTTTCCCTTTCTTCTCTTCTGTGCTGTTCTTTTGCCACAACTCTCTGTCCAATTTATGAATCAAGAAGTGAGCTAATTCATTAATTGGTGATGAATTTCGAGAACACATCCCGCAGAAAATAATATCACATGAATACAGGAATCCTTTTTCACATGCACACTCAGACACAGACCTCAGTAATGAGTCAAATAATGCTGTTCTGTTAAAGAGAACTAATGCAGTGGAACAGCCTCACTTAATGTAATGAAGTATGTACAGTGTGTGAGAGGGAGGAAGAGAAGGAAATGGTTCGTGGGACGCAAATGTTTGTGGGGACAAAACCTGTTCACACACTCACATTGTGGGGACCAAAGCTGGTCCCTGCACAAGGTTAACCATTTATATCAGGGTCAAAACATGCAAATAAACCTGCTCAGCATGAGAATGTATCAAAGTAAACACAATGTCCTCACAACTGACAACAATGAGTATTTGTGTGTCTATGTACAGTCGCCTATGTGCTCCGCCATGATTAATCATAGCAGCCTAATATCAATGAGCCATGCTACAACATTATTTACATTTTAGAGAAATGTCCCCAACGTGTTAATGGTATTCATCCATCATAGTTCAATAACAGCAATATATCCTTAATGGATTCTCACATTTAATACAGTTATACATATTGTTAGATTAATCACGGAGGTAAAGAGAAAGAGATGAGGAGGAATGACAAGAATAAGAGGAGAAAAACAAGAGAAAGTAGGCAAACAAGAGACAAAATGTAGGAAAAAATAACCTTCCTTGTGGTGTAGCTGTTTAACAAGCACACCGACACGCTCGTTTCAAATCATCCAACAAACTTCATCACGTTATCCCCTTTTTTCTCCCCTCAATTTCTCCTCTTGCACTTTGCGCTCTCAGCAATCCAATTAAGGTAAAAGAAAAAATGCCATTAAAGCATAATAAAAGGAAATTAAACAAGGTGTGTTTAAAAAGGAACAAAAGACGGACAGAAAGAAAGGAGGGAAGGAAAGTTGCGTATAAAGAGAGTGGAAACTTAACAATTAGCGTGTGTAATGAGGCAGGCGGTTTGTTTGGTGCTAAAGCGAGCGGGACTTTATGGGTGGTTGGTGTTCGACTATGTGGGATTGGCAAGGTGGTGGAGACGAAGAGAGCTTTGAAGTCTGAGGAAAAAAGAAAAGTAAAGAAAGTAGAGGAAGTGATAAACATGCTGCCGCTTGGTGCAGGAAGATGGCGGGATAAGAGGGAGGTAGAGGAGACGAGGATAAGCTTTCATTCTTTTATTGTTTTGTACATTTGAAGTATTAAAACTCAAAAGGGCCTGCACTTTCAAACATTAGGATTTCACACACTTATACAGCTACGTTCATTTTTTATGTAAACAACAATGTTCGTCTGAGGGACATTAGCTACATCCTGTCACTCACTTGCATTATACTTTATAACGTATCACTTTAATGTGATTTGAAGCTTTCTCATTTTCTAATATTTTATTGAAGGCTAATCATCATCGGTCATTAATCTCTCCCGCCCACATGAATGATTTGCTCATCTGTGTGTCATAACTTCACATGCATTTATTAAGTAGTTTACAAATAAAAAGAGGAGAAGAAAAATAAAATAAAAGGTCTGTGAGATAAAAAGGAAAACAGATTAAGAGAGAGAGAAAAAAGAAGAATTAACCACTGGCTTCATGATACATTTGAAATATGAAAATTTTCATTTTATTAAGTTTTGCAGTCTGAATCCATGGCAACGCATAGTAATAACTTACACTGTTTGGATTTTTATGATGAAAGCATGATGATGAAAGCACTGAAATGAGGCTAATAAACATTTGAGTGTGTAATCTGGATGTATGTTTGCCAATTTGGAAACCTACATTATTAGTTTTGTAGAGTAAATGTAGAGTGCAACCTTAAAAATGAGATTACCGCCACTTACAGGAAAACGAAGTGATGTCCGGCCAGCTCTTATGAAAAATCAAAGTGTGTGACATCATAAAGCAATTCAGAAAAGTACATGTTAGTGGCCGCTGTGTTTCAAGACCTTTAAAATGCCAAAATTGTGGAGCTGCAGTCATTTTTATAAATGACAAGCAGCGTTTTTTTCTCTGTGCAGAATTACATTTTCTAAATTAAGCGTGGAAGTTTGGAACAGGGACGACTTCAGGTCACAAAATATTAACTGGGATTTTTGCTATATTAAATCAAAATCGATGGTCCTGGTTTAGCGTTAGTTCCTTTTTTTGGAAAGATCCACTAAAATGTTGGAAGATAAACTCTCTGTGGTTTTTAAAATATCGACCAAAGCGATTTTAGGAAGTGTTTCCTGCCCTGGCTGATTGTGTTGTGTTTTGCAACGGAGCGTATTCAAACTGAATTCTCACTGAATGGCATCAGCAGGATTTGACCCCCTGTCTGGCCACTACACGCTGGAATGAAAGACAAATCCATCAGGTTTAACTTTTTCCACATTCAACTGATGCAGATTGATAGTGCTGCACTGGGAGGTGGACACACACGCACGCAGCTACACACATAGTTAATCATGTGTGTGACGGTCCAATAGGGAGGAAGGAAAAATCTGGAATACCAGTTGGACTGTCATCTATGTGTGTGTGAGTGTGTGTGTGTGTTTGTGTGTGTGACTTGGCCCTTTGCCCTGTCCCTCCACGAGCCACACGGTAAGAGGTCCTGCTCCGGATTACCCCCACGAGTCTCACACACACATACACACACACTTATACACTCCCTAACCCTGCCAGTCCGCTGTGGGTCGTCCACCAAACCGCCTGTCAGCCCTAAAGCCCGCCTCCAGCTGTCAGGCGCTTCCTGTCCACTTCCTGTTCCTGTCAGATGCAACACAGAGGCCTTCTTCTGCACATAGACGCCCCATTCATTCATTCATCACCATTAACAGTCGTTCTAATAGGAGCTTCCTGATATAATGCTTTTTTTCTACCCCTTTGGTGTCTTTCATCATGTACCTGCTCCTACACACAGTCCGACCATCTACGTGTGTGTGTGTGTGAGTGTGAGTGTGTTGAGAGAAGCCAGTGTCCCCAGTATGCCCAGTAATGTTTAATTGGTATAATTAACCTGTTACCATGGTAATTAACCTGGGCAACAGTTCTGTCAACATTATAATGACAAACAGATGGCACCGCTGCTGCCAACCCTGACACGCCATCACACACACACACACACACACACACACACACACACACACACACACACACACACACACACACACACACACAAAGACAGTTACCTGCTCATATTAGACGTCCTTGTGCTTTGATGTGGAGACACGCAACTGATACATATGGTTATCTACACACAAAGACACCTTTTTCTCTGCACCTCTGCCTCACACATGCAAACATGATGTGTGTGCACAGGACAGCAATGGGCATACCTGCACTGAATATTCAAACATAAAGTTTATTTTGTTTATTTGGAGCGCTCACCACTGCAACAGCTTCTCTCCCTGGCTAGAAATAATAACAAAAGCAATTTAATTGACCTAAATCTGTACTATAAAGTATACAACAGTGCAAATAGTATAAACATGTTAACAAAAATGCTAAAATAAGCAAATGAAATTAAGCAAAATGCAAAACAGCACCAGAACATTGTCTGCAATATACGTTACAATTCGTTGTACGCTGAACCATATAAATCTGAACAAAATTCAAGAAGATTTATCATTATACAACACAGGGTTGCATAACAAAATGAAAGTCTCTTTCATGCCTCACAAACATATAACATATATATATATAGATTTAGGCTATAAACACATAAACACTTATACACCCAAGAATGAATTCTGAAGAGCATTTTATAATTTACGTCTGGATGAAGGTAAACAGCGGCAGCGAGGTGGGGATGATAATATGGTCAGCAACTTCATTTAAAAGCTCAATATCAGGTGAACAATGTTTGAGCTGTTACCTGTAACCCATTTTGAGCACCAAGCATCAATTACGTACACACGGAGTCCGCTTCTCCTCGTCAAACTGAATTGAGGATTTTGGGTCATGATGAAAAACAACCATTGTGGGTCTTCTTCATCTGATAGTTGTTACAATGTACGTCAGTTTTCCTGCCTTGTTTTAGACATTAGTGGTGTAAATAAACTTTAAACATCAATAACACAATTTAAGTCTTGTTCAGCATTTACTATGCTGTCTAGACCCCTTTGTTGTCGCCTGAATCACAGTTTGTACCTTTTAAGAAATAGCAGCTGAACATATAGCAGGACTGTCGGTCAGGTACAGTTTCCATCCCTAGTATGATTACAGCTCAGTATGTCCTCGGTGGAAATAAGGAGCACTGAAGTCTCACACAGCGGCTGCCATGAAAAGTCACCATATGGAACCCAGTATTAATTGTGTGAGGATTTACAGTGTCACCACCACAGCTTCCCCTCGCCCGTCTACGTCTGACAAGCTGCTTAAAGGTTTCCAATGGGAACAATAGAAATTAAATGATTCTACACCACATTGTCAGACAGCGTAATCACTGGAGCATGATGGGGGCTTTGATTTGATTACTTCCTGGTGTTTTCTGCCAATCAGGACACATTTTTTGCTGCCATCGCTGTGTCTGATCTGATCAAAAAAAAGAGTCCTTGTCATAGTTTAAAGAGCTATTTTATTACATCATGAAGGGAAGGATTGAAATTAATAGAGGCCGACAGCGAGGTGAAGACAAAAAAACAGATAGAAGGAAAGAAACAACATGGCGCTGATGGATAGACCCGGAGAAAGGGAGGTTTATCTTGATGTAAAGCAGAGCCCCATTAGTTTCCCCGTGTGTTTCTCCATGTGTGTGTGTGCATGTGATAAGTCTGTATAGGGACAGTTTGATGGCTGTTGGAATAGTTAACAGGCGGTCACACTGCCTCCCTCCTCTCACCTCTATCACGGCGGTCCCAATCAGTTCGTTCCACCCTGACAAAGAGCAGGACACACGTATTAGCGCAATCACTTGCTTTAATCACAGCAGGTTGGAAACGTGGTGTCTGACACACACATTAGCTGCGTTTTTGCCATGTGCACATAAGCCCTTTGTCTTATTATTGCAAACACACTTGACCTAATTCTAAAATGCTATTTTAACATGCTTTTGTGGTACGTCGAGAGCATCAACTGTTAGAGGCGTGACCTCCTGGCTTCAACCGTGTGAGGTTCAGAGGATATGTACGAGACTGACTGACCACTGCTCAGTGGACAGCGACAAGATGGCAGTCAGAGGTAACCAGGCTTGAGCAGCTACTGTCAGATTATTCGTTTCGCCACTGGAAAGATATGGAAACCAGACACTAGAAGCACATTTTTTGGTCCTATGAGATAGTTACTGTGTAGGCACTGGGGTTGCAGCTGCCAACAAGTCACCAGAATGCATGTGATTACATGCAAGGATCTGGGTTCTTGGACACATATTGGTGCCATTTCCAAGGAAATACTGAAGGTCAAACATTTCATTTCCTGCATTCTGGGGAATCTTTATGCACTGATTTTTGCATTTTCGGCATCAATTTATGGTGAAAAGGTCTTCTCTTATATAAAGGAAAACACAACATTTAGGTATCAAGTGATACTGAAAAATACAATAGAATATAATCCAGTTAGGCGCTCAGGAAAGTGTTTGTTTGGTAAGTGTTCAACCGTAGACCTATATAGTCTTAGTCAATAGTGGCATATTGATGCAACCTTTTTCAAATGAGTTAGTATTCATTAGCTATTATGGTGTGAAAAAGGTGCAGCTGTCAATCAATTTCCTTTAACGTTCTTGAGTTTCCTTTAACTTGTCGACGTGCCAGACTAGTATAAAATTCTCATTTGGATTTCTAATGTAAAAGCTCGCTATGAGAAAAATAAACTAATACAACATTTCATACTAATGTGTTTTTAAGACCAGGATATAGAACTTGAGTTATGCAGAGGACTCATCGGAGAATTTCACCTTGAGTTTAGGGAAAGAGGAGAGCTCAGAAGTTTGTGTGGTGATGACATGATCTACACACACACACACACACACACACACACACGCGCGCACGCACACACACACAGCGTCTGGAGGTGTCTTGAGGGAGCGTTTGTGTCAGTCTGGGTCATGATGAGAGAAAGTGTCCACAGGGACAGTGCGGCAAGATAGGAAACAGACTCAGCTTCAGATAAACACAGTCATCACAGTTGTCAAGGTCACAGTGTGTACACGTGTGTGTGTGTGTGTGTGTGTGTTTGTGTGTGTGTGTTTGCATGCATCTTTAGTTTGTGTATTTGTGTGTATGTGTGTGGCAGAGTCATTGAGGGCACATCTGGAGAAGTGTCACTACTTTTAAGCTTGATCCCTCCCTCCTGCAGTCCCTCTTCTGTTCCCCCTTCCAGTGATTTGTTTAGTTTAAAAAAGGACGTATCCCTGTCTTTACGTGCAAAGAGAGAAAGTCAACATTTGCGTTTGGCAGTCATTTATGCAAACAATGTCAACCTTGTCAAAACAGACTCTGATTGGGGATCGGGCCTCGACAAACAAATGAAAATGTAAAGCTTCCTCTCAACTATTTTAATTGGCTCTTCGTTTAGTCACTTCTCCACTGAACTCTTGTTTTTCTGTTAGAGAATTAAAACTTTCATCTTTTTTTTTTCTTTCATGTAATGTTGTAAAAAGCGAGCTGTATTTTGCTCTTATTGTCCTTGTGGGAAAGTTACTTACATAAATTTCAAATGTAGGAAAATGAATAATTACTCGTGGTATTCCCTGTTGGAGTATTTGTCGGAGTCTATTTAAAAACATCTAAATTTTTCCAACAAGGTTGTTCTGGTTGGCCCGATCTTATTTTGAAAACTGTGTAATTATTTCTTTAAGAAACCACAAGCCCTAAACTGATGACTTAAGCAAGGCCATGTCACGGTTGTCAAACAATTTATCTTCTGGCCACTCGAAATGTTGGACTTTGACAGCAAGTTATATTTTTAAAAATGTGGTTCTACCAGGCAACTTCCTGCCTCAAAAAGTGTATTTGCATTTTCATTTTTCGGTGTGTGAGTGTGCGTCTCTAGTTAGATAGGTAACTTACAGCACATACATATAAATACACAGCCTTTGGGATTGTTTATTGGGGGGGGGGGGTTAGGTGTGGTATCGTCACTTGCTGAAGTCGAGGTTGTGCTTCACGCTTGTTTCCACCAGGTGGCGCTGTGCTGTAGTGTTTCTAGCCTCTTTCATGTGGGGGGTACAGGTGGAGCGGGGATGATACAGCAGTAAGGGTGTGTTAGGTTTGCTTCACCTCGCGGCCCGGGAGAGAGGAAGAAATCGATGCATGTAGCGGTGTTTCCTCGGCAGACTCAGCAGTCAATCACATGCACTTTAAAGGGACTCCTGGTTGTTGACTGTGGCTGAAACTCTGAAGAGAACTAAACTGTGAACAGATGCAGAAGCTTTAGTGTTGGTCTGCTCAGTAAGCCTGCGTGGAAAACCACACGACCCTCTCTGTCTTGGTGTTTCTCAGTACTTTTTATTGTTTCTCTGCTGCTCTGTGTTGTTTTGTCTGTCTCTTTTTCTCTCGCTCTGCCAAGCTAAGGCACTGTAAGCCCGGTTAATGCCTCGTCATGTAATCCACATGTAAATATGAAACACAATAATACTAATGCCTAATTCCAATGAGCCTTAAAGAAGGTGGCATTAATTGAAACAGGACATGTTCCTTTGGTGTTTCAGTTTCGGGGTTTTTCTTTGTTTGGATGTGTGGATTTCTGGGATTTGTCTCTGTCTTCATACCTTCCTCTCTGTCTGAACATGTGTACATACTTTCTTGTCTGTGTATCTGCATGAACTCATGGAAATATTTTGTCAAAGTTTCAGTTGTTTAATATCTTACAGACGAAGACTCCAAAGCCAGCTTTACCCTCCCAAAGCTCTCCGAGTGTAAGCAAATCGATTGAGTTAGCTCAGTGAAATCTTTTTGCTGGACAGTATATGCTGTCGTAAAGTCCATCTTCTCCTTTAAACACATCTTTGAAGCATATTATGAGCTCTGAATGCAGAATGACCTGTGCCCTTTTCTTCAAAAACCCCCATCTGTGTCTCTTTCACTTTTTTTTGTGCTTCTTTCTTCTTTTTCCCTCCTTTTGTATTCCTCTCTCTTCCCCCCGTTCTTTCACTGTTTCCTTGTCTCCCGTTACCAATAAAAACAATATCTTGATGACGAATTCAGTAAAAATCCCAAAACTGTAAATCTGATTTGTCGTGCATATTTTGTCATCTATTTTTCCAACACAAGAAAGAAAAAAAACAAAAAACACATTTTCAAAAGCCAGCAGGACAGGCCGAGACATCTTTCCTAAAACAAGGATTTGTATTTTCTCAGTACTTCTACCTGAAGATCAGATGGTATTTTCATGAGAACAACAAAACTCTGATCTATCATCGAAACTGATCCTGAAAGGCAAAACACCAATTGTGACCGGAGAAGTGGAAGACGAGCAGATGGACAAATTGATAGGCAGGCAGACAGAGCGACAGAGTGATAGCTTCCCCACACCACTCGTAAGTTATAGCGAGAGGAAATGAGACGCAGAAAGAGAGAAATGACATAAAAGATAAAAAGGAGAAATAAAAAAGACAAAAGGGGGGAGAGACGAGGAGAAGAGCTGGGGATTTCCAGTGAACTCAGTGCAGATTCCTGCAGTCTACGAGGGATTTGAAGTTAAATAAAAATGATTGGATCAAGGTGACGTGTGCTCGACTGTTGGCAGAAGGACAGGACATCATACTGATTTTTTCTCGTCTGTTTTATCCGTGTGAGGATGGCTTTCCGTTTTTATTTTGGATCTGAGTGTCAGTAGGCTTGTTTTTCATTATTTTTCAGTTTTCTTTTCTGGTTTGCGTTCCCCTCCTCACATCCCTCGGCTTTATTCTGTCAGATTTACACAATAACACGTGTGATATCACTCCATTAGTGACAGCACTCCAGGTGAGAGATCGGAGCAATTTTCGATTAAAAAAACACAACTCTTCAGCTCCAGGTTATAGAAACGCTGACTCGAGGAGGAGCAGCAGCACACAGAGAATTGTATATCACACACAACCAGCAATAAAACTAAACTAAATAAACAAATAAAGACAATCAACCAAAAACAGAGATGACAATCAAGTCATCAAGACTCATGAACAGAGTCCAACCATTAACTTTTCTTTGAAGCTTCCCGCCTCCCTGAGTTTGAAAAAGAAAAAGTCTGGGTCGTGAGGTTGATTGCATTTTAAAATAAAACAAATCTTGCACACAAATTTCTCTATTTATACACTGCTGTGCGACGTGAATGCATTGTTTCACAGTACTAGAAAGGCGCTGCTGAAAAAGAACAACAAAATCCTCTGGAAATCAGTCAAAGTGGTCAAACGATGCACAAAAAGTGCACAAAAAAACCTGACTTTGAGTATAGTAATACTGGTGAGCTGAACAAATCTCCACACTTTCTTGCTATGGCCTTAATGGCTGTAGAAAAATGGCCACCATAAAAATAAATAAAAAAAACAAAACCTTAAGCAGCAGATGTGAGATCGAGTGGATGTGAAGCGTGGTCTTTGTCATGGATTGTTAAAAACACTTAATGTAATCAGATGCATTATGTAAAAGAGGCGCATAATGAAATGAGGATAAGTGATACGCAACCGGTGATGCTTCAAACCGTCCATAATGTGATGAAACAGAAGATGCACAGAACGCCTTATTTTTGCATATATTCATGTTTAATGAATTACCACGTTGTAGAGATAATCATTTCAACAACTCTGCTGGATCACCATATGGTTCCTCTCCGCCTCCTCCGCCCTGCTTATTTTCTCTCTTTTCATCGTGGTAAATTTTGTTTGTCAGGGGAAAACCGCTCAACACTTGTTCCGTGTTACAGGCTTTGAGATGTTTTTCTTATCAATTCAAGTCTTGTATTGATAATTTCCCTGACTGTAGACAAGAAAAATCTCAAGATCTCTTTAACATCCTGTGTTCCTTCTTCCTTTTCTCTCGCTTTCTGCATCAGTTTCCATCCCATCATTAAACAGTTTGTCAGAGGAAACTTTGCCTTCATAAAATGTTACCCTTCGTCACTTTAACCTTGGTACATCTCCACGCTCGTCTTTTAACAACCCTTCCATCCCCTCATTCTTTTTTCTGTCATAATTTCCAGCAAAACCGCTCTGCATCGGCTTCTCAGATACCTCTTAGTCCTGCTGATTTCTGTAACAGCACATCGGCGTCATTGATCCGACATTTACGGGGAAGGTGCTGTATTTTCCGATGTGTTACGCTCAGTGAAATCTCAACATGTAGCGTTCAGTGGTGCGTGCACAGCAATTTACACTGAAGTAACGAGAAATAAAGATGAGCACCACTGTCATTACCACAAAATGAAGTGAAACCCTAATTTGAAAATGTGAATCATTTTGATGTTATTATAAACATCTTTCATCATCATTTTTTCAAACAAAACAAAAAATCATCAAGCTCATAGTCTAACAGAAAACAGCTGCTGTCCTTGCTCGGATCTATTTAAAACCCCAGCAAGCTAACAATAAACAGATTGATCAATAAAATAACGGAGCCTGATCTGATTTGCAACACAGGGGGAGCATGCAACACTTAGTTCGTGTTTTGATTTGTTTTTGTTCGACAGCGTAGGCTTGAAACTTTGTAGAGAAAGAAGGGGACAAGGGTGGAAGAGGAGATGGAGGCACAACATTTAATGAACAAAAAGCAAACAAGCAAGAAGGATAAGTGATGCACGGAGTAGCCAAAAAACGGAATAGTACTTAAAGAGTGTCATCAAGTCTAAAAGTGCAAGTTTGATTGAATCTTAATTAAAACTCAACAGCATTCAGGGTTTTGATTTGAACTTAATAGCCTGAGCATGATTAAAGAGTTTCTTCATTAAAGTGAGAAAGGTGCTAAATTCAGTCGCTCTCAGCAGTTCATCTATTTTCTCCGTGTTCGCTCTCTCTCTCTCTCTCTCTTTCTCTCTGTCAGTTTGAGCCTCTCTCTCCCTCCGGCACGACGCTCTCTTGATTGCCACAGCTGAGGTCACTCAAAAACACGTCTGACTGAGTTTTGAACCTCGCACATCGTAAAGTCGTTGCGAGTGAACGTTGTGCCAGGCCAGATGAAAGCGCTCCGTGCCCCACAAACAACACCACATTAACACAAGTGCAGACAGAGACGAGGCATGAAAGACGGACAGACGTGTGGGCAGGGAGACAGATGGACCTCTGAGTCAAGGCTGTAGATGCAGGATAAAAGACGCGTTTCTTTCAATGTGTTGTGCAAATTTTATTAAAAAAAAAAGTCTATCGAGTTTCTAAAAAGAGGATTCAAGAGGATGTGGCGAGATTACGCAACTCCTTTGAGAACTAATAAGTTTGGTACGTCAGAGCATTTCATGGCTGCATCGAGCATTAATGAATTAATTTATGTCTTTATGTGCACCTTGTGGTGTTTTTATCAGACACAGAGGCTTTACTGGGACCCTTGAATAGAACAGAGCCATCGTTAATGTGATTAGTTACACCTGAGCGTTTCCTGCTATGACCATTCAAAATGTCTGCTGTGAAAAGGGGCAGTAAAAAAAAAAAACAGATAAATTGATAGATAGGCAGGTAAAAAGGCAATA